>NC_048292.1:21061317-21233817 GCF_009762535.1 Notolabrus celidotus
CTTTTAGTGCATTTAACTGCTTTTCTAACTTTTACCTGAGAAAATACTAGAATATTTAACCTTTATATGTAATCATTTCAATCTAATTAGTTTATACAATTTAATCATACTAAAATAAAAAAAATTAAACACTATTTGTTCCCTAATTCCCTCCCACAATGCAAATACTCATTAATTTATTGATTTTTTTTTTTGAATTATTTGAATTATTTATCTGCCACAATTGACAAGATATCTCATGTGTAAATAAGATAGAAGCTGTAGTTTTTCAGGGTTTAAAAACACATTTTATTCAAATAAACAAAACAATAGCAAAATTAAAATTAACATTAAAATTAGGGATATAAAAGTGCAAGGACAAAACTTCACAAAACTTCACAAAACACAAACAAAAGCATAAAAAAAAACAAAAAACACGTCCAAAAATCATCAAATAGAACATAAAAATATCTTTCAAGTTCATTAAAATTTACAGATTCTTCAAAATCATACATTTTGAGTTTAATTGAAAGCATATAATGTTTTTTTTTTTATCAGGGTTATATGTGTTTCAGTAAAATATCATCTCCTGTATCTTATGCATGATTAGTTTCCATCAAAGGCAGTAGGTTTAGATGTTATTAACAGACTTCAGCATTGATTAGTCTGTTCTGTGTAGCAAAACCAAGCTTTGTAATCGTGTGTACTACATTTCCCAGCATCCATCCTGCTTCAAACATCCACAAAAAGTAGCAGCGACTGTTAAGAGCTCGTACAAATTAACTGCACATGAACGTTGTACGTTAAATATCTTTAAGGGCGACTTTGTTGCTTTTACTTCCTCAGACCTCAGAAGCGTCATTCCTTACATATTATGGCTTCTTCTACATCTTTAGGAAACAATCTTTGGCATTCCCCCACACCTGGATCCCCTGCAGAGACACAGACAGAGAGAGAGGAGTTAAAGAAAATACTTCTTTATAAATATGACTGTTTCAGCGTCCTGTAACCTGATCGTACCTTTTTGCACATGCTGATCTGCATGACGGCGTAGTTGATGAGTGCCTCCCGCAGGTCTTTGTCTTTCTGCTCCTTGAAGCGCTGCATGTCCACCCACGCTCGCTCGACATGCTCTCTGCAGAGAAACACAGAAGCTAAGATTTCATACATTCATATTTGATGTTACTGCAGAGAAGTCAGGAACTTTTCAAAGGTAGACTCTACAATTCATCAACCTGGGCCTCATTTCTCTACTCTCTTTCTGCTCCAGTGACAATAACAGTCATGTAACCATGCTCAAACACGGGTGTTGTTGTTGTTATTTAAGGCTGCATGTGTGTTCAATCAAAACTTAACTTCTGATACATGCAAGCTGCACAACAACTTTAAAAAACAGCTGATCCAGGCTGCAGGGGAACAAGAAACTCCCAATATTTGCATGAAATTACTTTGCAAATCAAGGCAGTGGTAGAACAGCAACTCCTGCATCCTGCAAGGAAAAATTATGTTTTTCTTGCTGGAGTCTGAGAGCAAAAAGCGTCTTCCTCTCTGCAGGGATCATTTCTGACATGATGTCCGACACTGAGCGTGTCAGGGACAATTATGAGCACTTTTGTGGACACACTCTGACGTGCAGATTTGCAAATAAAGCTTTTTCCATCCTGTTTTTGCAGCTGCAGGTTGAAGTAATCTACTGGAGCAACTTGAACAATCAGATGTTTAGAAGCTAAATATGAAAAGTAAGGCCCCACTCCACGACTCACGCGCACTCGACAGTTTTCTCCTTCACCGTCTCCTCCCCCTCCGCGATCAGCTCCTCCAGCAGCTTCAGTCTGGCCTCTCTCTGCTCGGGAGCCTCCTGTCCAAACAGCTTGTTGGTCATCCCTTTAAAGGAGAATGTCCGCACGATCTGAGGATGATGAGAACGCAGAGAGCAGCTTTGTGTAGGAGTCGTTATCACCTGCAGAGGAACATCATGTTGAGTGTTTTTTTTTTTTTACCCCTGTAGCCAGCTCCTCACGCTGCTGCTTCTTGGAGATCAGGTCCTGAGAGGCCATCTCCAGCTCGAACTGGGTCAGCTCATGTTTCCTGCACACTGCCCTGCAAACACAGAGCACAGCGTCACATCATTACCTGCTCTCTGCTTCTTACTACTGCTTCAGTTCATAAAACTCCTTTCTAAACCAGCCGATGGGACTCGGATATATGCTCCTGATGTGTTTTTGTTACGTGTTGGTGAAGGATCCAGATTTTCTAGCTCAGATCTGGACTTCTGTGATCCGAAAACCGACTCTACAAACTAAAAGGATTTAAAAAGCAGGCTTTCCACATCTCCAGCATTATCACTCGAGTTTCTTCAGCAATGAAACTGCTTTAAAGCCGACTGATGTTCAGTTTAAGGAGCCGCTATGAAACAAAAGGTTTAAATATCTGCTGAGTATGTGGTTCAAGTCTCACCTCAGAGCCTCAGCGTAGAACAGATACTCTTTGATCTGGTCTGCGTAGTGTTCCTCCTCCTCTAAGATGTCATCTATCGAGGCAGCAAACCTGCAGAAATGTGACATCATCACCTGGAGAATCAGGACGGCTGGTCGCGTCAAAAATAAAATTATAAATCATTATCTTCATGAAGCTATGACGGTGTCATACTCACGCGTCCATGTGATGACCTGCACTCTGCAGCCCGTCCCCCATCTCTTTCTCTATGGCGCTCCACTCACTGCAGAGAAAACATGGAGACACACACAAACACACACACAGTGAGGGGAGTTTATCACACACACAAACACACACACTGCTGCAACAGAGAAAAGACGAGTTTGAAAATGTTTAGTTTTATACGATGAACATCAAAATACAAAATATATATATATATATATATTAAAAATAAGCATAAAAATAATACTAAAATAAATTTAATAAAATTTTCAAAAAATAAACTACATGAAAAATATTAAAAATGAACTACATAACAAAATACTAAAAATAAACTACATTGAAAACTACTAAAGATAAACTACATTGAAAATACTAAAATGAACTATACAAAAAATACTAAAAATAAAGTACATTTAAAATACTAAAAATAAACTACATCAAAAATACTAAAATGAACTATATGAAAAATACTAAATAATATATTGATGAAGAATACTTTCAATAAAATAAATAATACATGCTAAAAATAAAAAATACTAAAATAAAATAAAGAATACTAAAAATAAAACAAACAAACAAACAAACAAAAAAAATAAATAAACAAAAGAATACTCAAAATAAACTCAATCAAAAAAAATAGATCAAATGAAATAAATCAATACAGTAAAAGCAATCAAATAAGTAAGGGTAGAAAGTAAAATTATATATCAGAAAAGTCCAAAAGATCAGAATAATACAAGAAATAAATAGATGATTAAATAAATAAGATGAATAAAAGTTGTTAAAACAATGAATATAATATTGCAGTCTTAGGTCAAATATAAATTACTCCAAATTAAAAGCCAAATTAAAAAGGAAAGCCTTCAATTTATTTTAAAAACAACCAGAAAGCTCACTGTTTTGATGGCCAGAGGCAGAGAGTTCAGAGTTTAGGGGCCTATAAACAGGAAGCTCTCTGACCATTGCGTGTGTGAGACATATACTGCAACATCCTCCAGTTATTGATCAACAATCCAGATTAACTTTGAGTCAAGCATGGATGATATGTAAGGGTATCAGACCTGAAGACTCTGCCGTAGTTCCCATGGACCTTGTAAACTCCGTACAGCCGATCTGCGACTCTCTGAGAGACACAATGAGACACGAGTACAAATATATTATTGCTTTACAGCTTCATGGTGTGTGACAGCATCATCAGCAGGTTATTTAATGACAGTGTTGTGTTCAAAACACGTAAATGCTGCCCTCATGTGGCCACACATGTTACTGCGTGCAGGTTTAAAGAAAGAGAGAGACTCACCGCTCGAGCTCGGAGCAGCTGAGACGTGTGAGACTGAAGCTCGTCGCTATAATGTTTCATTTCCATGAAGCGCCTGAAAGAGAGACAACAGTAGAGTAACAGTCTGTTCTTCAGAGTGAACATTCATTCATTAATAATCTGATTGAACTGTAGGTATAAATGACTCTGACTTACTTATCTGGATTCCTCACCCTGAAGGTGGCACTCAGTGCTCTCAGCCTGGAGTCTGCCTGGAACAGAAAACAGGTTCAGTTTCTGATCATTTCACATCTCTGTAAGGACTCACTGTGAGGATGAAGAGAGAGAAGCTCCAGAGACATCCGGTACCTTTGCCTGAAACCCTGTCTCATACACCACCTCCTTCCAGCCGTGCTCCTGAAGAACACATCAGAACGTCAGATTATTTTAAACTTCATGATAATGATCTCTTAAACTGCTCCACTGATACGCAGCTGCAGCCGTACCTCCGTGAGGAAGTGGTAGAGGATCTTATCATTCGACAGGACCGGATGTGACGCCACGCGGAGCAGAAAGTTCTCCAGCCCGACTCGACGTCGCTCCACAAAGTCCGGGTCCATGTTGTCTGCAGAGAGCTTGTGCCAAACAAACTCGGCCTACATGTGAGAGGATAAAGGAACGATTATATTCATGTTTAATGCAGAGTTTGAAAAGTTTCACTTGTTTATTTTGATGCATCATACACACGCAGAATTAAAGCATTACATGACAAGTGATATTCATTCATATTATGTTCTTTTCTTCTTGATTAGCCACAGAGAGTTACAATCCTGCAAATTTCTTCCACCAGACTTCCACCAGATCTGCTGCGGTCCAGCTCCGTGCTCTCTCGTCCATCAACACCAAGAACACAGCACGAAGCAGTGTAATTACTGAACCAGGGATTCTCCTCCTCCTCTCCTCATCCATGTTGTCTTTCTGGTCCTCTGAAAACCTCTGACCTGTTGACTCCAGGCCTGGCTCCGCTCATCATGACAGTTTGTTGTTTTAGTTAAGTGAAATACAATCTGGTGATAACACAGAGTGTTTTATTCTGAAAATTAACCGGATGTTTTCATTTTGTTTTGGTGCCTGACTTCCTGTCCCGCTCCATCTACTCTGTTGAGATTGATGCGTCGTGCTGCGGCATCCGGCAAATATAGAAGTCTTGTGTATCTGACTCGGATGGCTCCGACATGCCGGATCAGAGATGCAGCTGGAAAGCAACGGAGCGGATCCAGTGGAAGTTAACACATTGACTAGAATAGAAACCTATCAGATCTGGTGCTGTGACAGATCGGACACGGACCAGACACGGATATGGTGGAGTTTGGCTGTGAGTCCCTTTCAAACATGCAAACACTCTGAAAATGACCTTAATTTATGAAGGAGGGCTGAAGGTGTGAATGCAGGGAGTATTTCAAGTTGAGAGAGAGCGTCCTGCAGAGAGAATCTCCTGCTGTGAAGGTTGATGGGTGCAGAGTGAGTTCCTAAAAACATCAGAACCTGAATGTTTTTGTGCAAAGGACTTTATAGTCAGCAGTTTGCACTAACCCTCTTCTCCGGCAAAGGCGGCACCACGATGTATGGATAGGTAACAATCAGGTAGTTCCTCAGCAGCTCAAATTCACTGTACCTCCTCCACAGAGAGTCGGGGGCGGGGTTACGACCGTCAGCGACCGCATCCATCGGCCTTTAGAGATAAAAACAAAGCTGTTTCTGCACAGTCATGAAAAAAACAGAAGTAGGTTCATGCAACGCTGAGATGAATGATTATCATCAACCATGCTCTTCTCACCGCGTTTCGATGAGGTACACAGTGAACGCCTCCTGCATGTTGACGGCATTCTTCCCACTTCTCTTTTCGGCCTCCACCACACAGATCTCCATCCTTCGCATCAGGGTGGATCCGTCCTCCGTCATCTGAAACATCACAGCACACAGGGTAGTCAGTGAACTCCAGGGAACAGCTGTTTGCACCACAGAGCGCTCATTATTCCCACTCCGGCTGCTCCTCCATGATGGTGGTGCCACATTCAGCCCGGTCCTGGATTATATGAGACGTTTATGCAGCTTTATAAATGCCACAAATGATGATATGCAAACTCTAAAGTCACAGAAAGCTCCATAGATTCATGCAACATGTCATTTAACTGAAAAGGCACATTTACTGTCACTTTAAAGACAACTTTATCTCCTTATGTTTGTTAGTTTAAGACTTATTACCATGCATGAGATTCTGATATGATGAGAACGCTTCTTTTTGACTTAATGATGTGTAAATATGTTGTTAAAACTCGAAAAAACAACATTATAGTGCCTCATTGGACACCATTAGCAAGCTGTGCACCAGCGTTAGCAAAACGTCAAATGCAGCGTAGCATCAACACATCTGTTATCCATTATTAAACTTAATATTTGAGCAGTTATATTAAAATAAACAGGTGTAAGTGAAGCAGTTTGTACCGTGATGTTCAGGCTGTTTCCTCCGTCCGCAGCTGTGTGGTCTGAGTCCTCGTCAGTGGCCACAGAGTCTTCCTTACCATCCTCCGCCATCCTCCTGATGTTGTTGCTGAGCCAGGACGCATGCGCACATCGTCCGATCAGCCTACATCACATTCGACTGACTCCGGTGCGTTCACGGGCGTTAGAGAAATCACGGACGCTGGAAACTACGGTGTCTGGGAAGTGCAATGCAAGGCTGACAGAGACGCATTCACACTATCAGGCACAGAGAAGACCAATGCTCAGGAGTTATCAAGTGAATCACAGGCGTGTGTGAGGTTATGGTGGACGGAGGGTGAGATAAAAACAATGAGGGTACTCTTTCAATCGCAGGCCCCGTCCCACAAAGTTCCTGGACCTTTAAGGAAACTACCCTTCGAGCAGGGACTTTTTAAGGGATACATCAAAGGGGTACATCAACTACTCCAGAACTAAGACCCTGGTTCCTGCTGTCAAAACCATATCCTGTATCAAAAATGGACGTAGTAGCCGTGACGCCACCCATCTATTTCTGAACGCTGCTTTGAAGCCAATCGTCGGCAGGAGCCATATTGGAAATGCTGAACACAGCCAAACTTAGGCCGTTTTAGAAACTGCCTGCTATACTTGCAGTACGTACTGATTTGGCCAAAATTCAGTATGTAGTATGTGAACAAGAGCAAAATCTGCAGTATGCCAAAACTACCCAGATGTCTACTGATGCGGGAAATTTCTCAGTATGCATCAGACCAGTCTCCCTCGTGTACTGTTTCCCACAATGCACAGCGCTTGTTCCACTTTTTCTTTTTCTTTTTTTTTGACGTTGGGACATTCGTTTTTAGGTGCTGTGAAAATTATTGAATTACATATAAACCACTTTTATTTTTTTAAATCATAAGTGGATGCTAAAGAAGCAGTTTCTCTATCAGCTTGGCCGTTACTTACATCCGCTTTCTGAAACCGAAAATCCAGGGATGTCTGGCTCAACATCCTGCAGACCAGACCCAACAGAACAGTCATACTACAGAGTAAATTCAAACGCAGTATGTAGTAGGCACAGTGTGTAGAGATCAAGCGGCAACCTCCGGTCTCAAACCATGAAGCCCATGCGGAAGTGTTATGAACTGCAATTCATCAAGAATCCGCTTGAGGCTGGCTGCAGAAACACCAGAAACCACATAGGCATGAATGAGAAAAAGACGATCTTTGCAGCATTAATAAACATGTTTACAGCCTGGTTCAAAAAACGGCTTGGCTACAGAAGCTAATCTCTCAATAATGGAGACTTGCTTTCCAAAACTGGTGAGAGGGAGGAGTCCCTTCTGCAAGATCTGGGGAAAACTAATCTGATGAACTGCTTCCTTAACTTTGTGATGAATGATTTGATGGAGAAGGAAGAAGCCAGGAACCAAATTGATGTCGCTATCCGAAAGGAGCTCCAGGAGCAGAGGGAGGAGATCTGTCACAAAGTCTCCAAGCTGGAGGGTGCGCTCTGTGAGGAGAAGAAGGAAAAAGATGACTTGAGGCAGAATAATGAAACTATCAAACGGGGAGTTCAGGAGCTTCAGAGGATGCTTGACCTAGAAAAGAGCAGGAGGGAGGAGATGCTTCTTGAAGCTTTTGAGAGGGAGACATCTGTTCTCCAAAAGCTGGGAGAAGTGGAGGAGGTGAACTCTATCCTTAATGCCTTAAGGTGTGAGGTGGACGGTGTAGCTTCAGGGGAGGAGGAAGTGTCAAGGCTTAAACAGGAAATCGATGAGCTGAAGAAAATACTCAAAACAGAGAAGGACCAAAAGGAAAAGGTGCTTTTGAGAGCTGTGGAGAGGGAGGAGTCTCTTCTTCAAGAGTTGAGAGAAGTCAAGGACATGATGAACAGAGTCCATAGTAGGAGAAAAGGAGCAGAAAGCGGAGTTTCGTTACAAAGCCTGCAAGATGGAGAGAGCGCTTTCAGTGGAGAGGAAAGAGAAGGAGGTTTTGGAGTGAAACATCGAAGCCCTCAAACTGGAAATTCAGCAGCTCAAACCAAAACGGAAAATATGTAACGACAGAAATTAGGCAGAAAGAGAAGGAGGGATGTTTATGACGATATGGGAAGTGCTCACTGGGGGTTAAAATGACAAGTTAGTTTGATAAAAGGATGAGTTAAACTTTCAAGGCAGATCCACCTGTAGAATCTGGTCCTATTCAAGGTTTCTGCCTGATATGTTTTTATCAGGTTATGTGGATTTAACTATATTCAACCAGTCTGTTTGTTGTAGGTTAATGAAGGAGGAGAAATCAGGTGACATATGATTCTCAAGATCGATGGCTATCCACCGAATCTGGTTCTGCCGAGGGTTTCTGCCTGTTTAAAGGAAGATTTTTTTTTTTGTTTATTCTTGGCAACACACACTCTTGCTAATGTTATATTTAGTTTACTTTTTTAGTAATTATCAGGGTGAGAGACTTTTGCCCTTGAACCAGACTAGTAGAGTTTGTATGTTCTATCCATTTATGTGTAGGTTTCCTCCGAGTGCTCCAGTTCCCCCCAGAGTCTGAGTATGTATAGTTTATGTTAAATAAAAAACAGTAGGTGCAAATGATTGTTTGCCTTCGGGCAGATAATGCATAAAGTCTTGCAAATGTTAAAAAAAAAGACGTCATCCTTTATGTTGTTTAACCTTATGTTAAAATAATATATTTGAACAGGAATTAAATTATTCTATAAAAATATCTTTTGTGTTTGATATCTGATCTCATTGGTCAAACCCCATAACAACAGTGATTAATCTTAGCAAAGACCAGAACTGATTACACACATCATTTCAAATCAATCTGGGTAAATTAGTCTGGCACATTTCACCTCAGCCTGTAGACACTGTGGCAAAAAAAGGTTGTTTCCATTAGCATTCTGGTAGGCTAAACATATGGAGGGTATTGGAGCCCAAAGACGCTCTTGGAATTAGATTAAGAATTGCATTATTATTCTGTCCTCTTTCTTGTGTCCTCCCTTGCAAAAAATCACAAATTTGGTGACCTTAACATGATTCAAAACTCACCAAATTCACACATGCATCAGGTCTTGAGAAAAAGGGATATACTAGATGGGTCTTGTGCGCAACTTCGCAGTAATGGCGTCCCCTATACGTTTTCAAAGAGGGACACTCTTCAAGGTTACTCTCAGCTACATGTAGGAGAATTAATCTGCATGTTGGCCATATGAAAACCTGTAAATATTCCTCTTACATCCATACCCCAAACCCAACAGGAAGTCAGGTATTTAGATTTGCATTTTCAGAATAATGGCAGTTTTTTAATCAATTTACTGGGTCCATATTCGTACAAACTCCTCCTACACGCTTCATCCAATGAACCCCAAACTTGGTCAGGGTATTGTGGAAATTTTAAAGATTAGAAGTTATAAAAAGATTTAGTTTACGTCAAATGGCATGGCCATGGCAGAGGATTCAAGTTGACATTCTTTTGGGCAATTTAGCAAAAATAAAGAGCCCTTGTAAATCTCACATGCTATGTTCAATTATCTTCAAATTGTATGCACGATAACAGTTCTGGTTTGAACACAACTACATACAAATAGTTGCCTGTAGCCATTTCAAGATTATGCCTGAATAATTAATTTATTGTTACTGTGAAATATTTTATGCTACAAATTTAAAGTCACATTTTTTGCTTGCACATTTTTCCACTACAGCCATTTCTCTCTTTAATACTATTTTTATTACATTTTGAATATTTTCCTTTGATTAAGATTGTTTTTCAAATAATCAGCTGTTTCTGTACCTTGTCATGTCGGCAACTGATTCACCATTTGTTGCAGCCAAACAGAAAAACAAACCAGTCATTTTAAAAGATTTTAATCTTAAAAGATAGTCACAGTGCATAAACATAACTTTACATTCAAGTGAGAAGTGACAAAGTAGATTCACAGGTAGAAGGTCAAACTGTTTACATTGATAACACTGACATTACGATAACGCTGGTAGAGGACACGGTCAGTAGTCACCTTTTATTTTTGGCAAAAATAAATAATTAAAGTGAAGTCCTCAAAGTTTCCCATGAGCAAACTGACACTCATTGATTCTGTTGCTGGCTTTATGCTACGAAAATTGGCAAGTTTTAATGTTAATACATGAAAAGGGACAGGGTTAAAGTGTATCATTTATGACATAATTTCAGTTTAAGTACACTTAGGTTTATCAAAACTAGCATTTCATTTTGTAGCATATGCTATAATTTATCTATTATATATGCCACAACCTTCTTAACAAATTAATCTTAGAGTTGAAATCGTCAACGACAAACAAGATGTGTGGTAAATGAAAAATAACATCCCTGTAAAAACAGCACACATAAGCAATTTTAGCTTAATTTAAGTTCCTATGAAACTACCACTAAAGTGCTTTTTGATAATTTTAAACGACTGAATTTGTGCTCACTCAAAGATAATGTAGTCAGGGCTTGAACGACTTCAACAATGTGCACCCATGTTTTTTAAATGAAGATAAGTTGGGTCTCTACAGGGGAATTGATAACAACAAAAACTAAACAAAAGCAACAACAATAATAAAAAAGAAACAGACATTATTATTGGATTAGTTTTTGGGCCAAATTAACACCAGAACCTTTATCACCTCAGATTTTCTCAATCGTTTCAGCCTCACTTAAAATTCTTTAACCGTAACATTGGCTAGCTTGCTATAAGCTAATGTTAGCTATTACTAGCTTTGAGAGTTGGAGTAAATGCATCTCTAATAAAGGGTCTGAATTGAGTCCTTTCTTTAAGCCTAACATTGCAACTCTTTGAATGTCGTTAATTTTTTACTTTAGCTAATAAGCTAGATAGTGGAACATGCTAAACGTCACAATTAAAGAGGACAAACAAACACCCTTTTCTTTTTTTTACTGTTAACACAGTTTTTACCATCAAATTTAGATTTTTCCTTTCCGGTTTGGATGCTGCCCTCCAAAAACTTTAAAAGTACCTGTCTCAGGGCAGCTTTAGAACCCTGATTCACTGTAAGGAGAAATTAGACACACCAAATTACTTTATTGCTAATGCTGAAATGGGATGATAGCTGGGATGAGCTGGAATTAGCAAATGGTCAACTCTGTTTTTCATCATCAGGTGGAAAATAAAAAAGGTGAAATGAAAAAGCTAGGAGAACTTGCCAGAGAGGGGCTGGAAAATGAAAACTGATAGATAGGATGGGATGCTAATCCCTGAGCTAGCTTGTACAAGCGCTCTGGCATGTGACTGAAAGTATTTGTTGTTTATCTGATACTTACTTCCTTCGAGAACAGGAAGACTGAAAAAAATAATTAACTTAAGGGATAAATTTAAGGAGATAAATATTTGGCAAACACACCGCTTTTAGGTGAATCGTTAGCTCGACAGGTCTCCTGTTGCTAGCTTTAAACTGTGAAAAATCTTGAGACCAGGTTTCACAGATAGGACAAGTATTAACAAAAACACAATAGATGTGAGATAAAAACTGTTACACAATAAATGTAACAAACTCTGGTAACTGTTAGCTGATTACTAGCTAACAAGCTAGGTAGCCAGACATCTAATAATCGCTATTAAAATGGGAGAACATGAGCGAGAAGGGCAAGAAAACTTAAATTATTTAGTAGTGTGAGAGGTGAATCAGGTTGCTAGCGTGTGCAGGTGCTCTGGCAGGTAACTTAAAAGGTTTAGAGTACTAATAACCTAAGAAAGGATCACGTTAGACAAAAATAATTAGCATTTACCCCACCAAAGTGCAAGGTTGAAAGATTGTTATGAATACCTTCAAAATGTCTTCTTGTTATTGTGCTTAAAACCTGCGATAAAAAATGACGATATAACACAAGACATTCAGTGTGGGATAAAGGAAACTTGAAATCCTATTTTGATTTCATGGAGACCTTTGATTTGTCAAACAGGAGCCACAAAACCTCCAATACGGCTTTCTAAAACCACCACGATGCCTTAAAAGTTTAAAATAAACAAAAATAAACACAACAGAAATAAGAAACGAGTAAATAGAGCAAATTTAAAAGGATTTTAAAATGAATGAAGTATCAGAAATAGGAACAAATGAGTAAATTTCAAACAAACAGGTAGGTAAGGTTGTGGTAAGGCTGTAAAAGGAGACACATTTCTGTGCTGTACATTGAAATCAGGTCATAAAACTCATCTATGATCCTGAGTAAGTGGAGATGCTGCTCTCCAGAGCACTCTTTGACACACTTTGAACTGCATGCCGTCTGGAGTGTTCAGAGTCGGGGATAAACGACGCTTCAGACTTTCCCCTCAGGTGGAAATCTGACCCCGTTGTTGTTAAGGTGCCGGTCCGAGATCATTCCACTACTGTGTGAGGCTTTGAGATTCATCCTGCAAGCCCACGAAGAAGCAGACCTGCGTGGGGGAGGAGGGGGCGATGTGAGGAGGACGGGAGGAGGAAGGGGAGGGGGCGGAAGTTGGGATCTCCCAGTAGCTCCCGTGCAGGTCCAGAGCAGACAGAGCGGGCGGGTTGTTTCTGTGCATGGGTTTGTCACAATCTGAAGCCTGGGCCGGATCGCTCAGACACTTCCTGAGACACGGCTCACTGTGGAGGCAGAAACACGGAGAGTTAGGGATGTGTTACAGTGATGCAGAACGAGATACATGAAACTAATACACCCCATAACTCAACATCACTGTACTTGCTTTTAAATTGCTTTTAAGTTGTTCACTGCTGTCATATTTTGTATTGTATTGTTCTGTCTCTAGGTTTCTATGTATGTCCTCTCTGTTTCTTGTTTTGTCTTTTATTTATTGTCATGCCACCTGTGTTGCCTCCTCGCCTAGGTCGTTATTGCAAATGAGAATTGGTTCTCAATTAACTCACCTGGTTAAATAAAGGTTAAATAAAAAAAATAAAAAATAAAACATGCATGGAGACAACGAGAGGCCAAACAAGAAATTAAAGGTGCAAAGCGACAGCAAACACGTCACCTGAGAGAGTTGGCTGGTGTTCCCTTCCAAGCTTGTCTGTACACGTCTCCTGCCACCCCGAACATCCATCTCACGTCAGCTGGCACCTCCGGGATCCACTCCACAAACCTGCAACAGAGGAGAGAGGTCAGCCATACGAACAGGCGTCACATTGGCGACACCCATTTGCTGGTGGACTACTGTTGAGAAGCATCTAGTTTTGAATGTTTGGTGGCTATATTTGGGGTTTTTTGGAGCCAGGAAAGACCATATTTGGACGGGAGAATGGAGCAAGGGGTTAGCAGCAGGGATAATGACTTGGTCCCACCATCACACCTCTGCAGCATTCATACTGAAGGTGAGACATTACAGGGACGTAAATATCGCCTTGTACTGTCAACATGAAAAGGGCTATTGCATCATAAAACCACCTCCCAGTCCCAGAAAGCATTTTTACGATAGACCACCGTTTCAAAAGATGAGCTATAAAACTCATGGCGGAGCAGCTCAATCTGCCAACAACCTAATGTTAGCAAAGTGTAAGCTAAACTTGTGCTAGCTTGGTTTGCTTGGTGGAAATCGTAATTCAGGGTGTTTTACATGAATCAGGATTCTGATTTTGACTCCAGCTGCTCCTCTATCCCTCTCTCCAACACAGTCTCAGCAGATGTGTGTCTACCATGAGTCTGGTCCTGCTGGAGGTTTCTGCCTGTTAAAGGAAGTTTGTCCTTGCCACTGTAACTTGCTAAATGCTGCAAAGTGCTCTGCTCATGGTGGATTAAGATGAGATCAGACTGAATCCTGTCTGTAAGATGGGACTGGATCTTATCCTGTCTTGATGTTGGGTCTTTGTTAATAATAGAACATAGAGTACAGTCTGGGGGATTTGTCTTAAAAAGGTAGCCACGCCCTAAAGCGTGCCAAGCTTCAGGGTCTATTTGACTCTAAATGGGACCATAATTAATATATTGAGCTCCATGCTGCATTAAAGAAGACCTTAAAACTAAAGATTGAGACCTCAACCTCATTCGGAACTAAATATACTGAGGAGACAAACCAGCTGAGAAGTGCGACCAATTTACAGTCAGTGTGGCGCCCTCTGCTGGCCATTAGAAAGAATGCAGGTTAAACACACTGATTAATCAGTTATCGGGTATTTTTGTTCACCTCTGAGCGGCTGAGTAGGCCGACTGCACAGGAAGCGTGTACGGCATAAGCATGTAGGAGGCCACTCTCATCGGCAGCATCCCGGACACTTTGGTGTAGAGGCCGGATTTATCCTGACAGGCCTCACAGAACACTGACGAACACACAGAGAGGGAGGAGAAACAGTCAAATAACAAGTAATATAAGTTGGTTTTACTTCCTGGAGTGTTGGAGGACACCGTACCTTTCTTGATCGGCGTTGGCAGGATGATCTGCTCATCCAGCCACCAGTGCTGCTTTCTCAGCAGGCGCAGCCTCCGCAGCATCCACTCTCTGGTGGTCTCCGTCTGCTTGCAGCAGCAGGTGGGGGGGCTGTCCTGCAGGGTGGGGCCCGAGGTCGGCTGCTCCTGCATCATCAGGTCTGACACCATAAAGAAGACACAAGGTCAGAGACGGTACAAGGGATCAACTGGGCTGCGTCTCAAAGCTCTAAACGTCCATACTCGCACCGTTCACTCGCGTCTTAGCCCCTCCGACCAGAGATGCAAGGAAATGAAACGGGAGTCTTTTCTCTATTATTAAACTCAGGCGATGTGAAGTTTCAGAGAAGTTCAAGCTGCTGCAGCGTCCAATCTGTGAGGGGTATTCGATAAGGGGGCGTGTCTATCAGAGAAAAGACTTTTGCGAAGTCTACACTTGTGTGTCCTCGATTATCGCTCCTCCGGTCAGTCTCCTCCGATCAGTCTCCTCCGATCAGTCTCCTCCGTCCTCTCTCCTTCAGCAGAGTTTGGGGCTGTTTCCGAAACCGCCTGCTACATACTACTTACTAATGTAGTAGGCAGTAGGTATTTGCTACTACATACTGCGTTTGAATTTAGTATGTAGTATGACTGTTCTGTTCGATCTGTGTTGCAGTACGCTGGGCCAGACGTCACTAGTTTTCCGGTTTCGGAAAGCGGAAGTAAACAACGGTGAAGCCGATAGAGAAACTGCTTCTTTAGCATCCATTTATGATTTTAAAAGTTTGGACGTGGTTTATATGTAATTCAATAACCTTCACAGCACCCAAAAACAGATTTCCTCCCGTCAAAAAAGAAGGAAAAGAAAGAGCGGAACGAGCGCTGTGCATTGTGGGAAACAGTACGCGAGGCAGACTGGTCCGATGTGAAATTTTCCCTAATCAGTAGACATCCGGGGAGTTTTGGCTTACTGCAGATTTAGCTCTTGTTCACATACTACTTACTACATACTGAATTTTGGCCAAATCAGTACGTACTGCTAGTATAGTAGGCGGTTTCGGAAACAGCCAAGAGCTTTGGGACGCCACTTAAAATTGCGGGTCAGTAACTACTTCCAGTTCGGCGGAGGAGAGAGGAGACTGAAGTTAAGAGCTTTCAGATGCAACCCTGGACTCTCATGATTGGATGATATCAGGCGTGGACAACTTACTGTTCTCTTCCAGGAAACGTAGAGCATCTTTGTAACCGCTCTGACACATCTCAGCGAGCACCTGAGGAAACACAGAGAGTGCATCTTATATGAGGAGACAATATGCAACAAAAAACAAAACAATGAGACATTTTTTAACTTTAAATCATGTAAATAAGACAGAAGTAAGTCTTTAATTAACTAGCTGCTTTCTGCATCCAATGGCTGCAATGAGCTCTACAAGCCACTAGACGTCCCTGTTGTCGCTCTGAAACCGCGATGCTGTGAATATTTCACATCAGATAAAGAAATAATAAGTTATAACCAACAAAATCGGCTCCATACGACCTCATGGAGAACATTTTAAAGGTAAAGTTGTATTTTCTGAATGCACCTGACATTATATCTTCACTGAAGCCATCACGTCACTGTACTTTATTTATTACATAACAGAAACTTACTATAAAAGAGAGCTGTCATCAGAGCAGCCAATAAACCCAGTCATGAGTCAGGGACACACACACTCTGTTTGATTTGACATTTGGATTCTGGTAACAGCCTCGGGCCTGTACAGTCATACTAGTTTTCATGTGGCCGGCTGCTGAGAGGTAATTCCTCTCTCCAGGAATGCTGTAAGAACAAACCTGCCCCGATCAAACACACACTGCTGCTTCCGCTTACATAACCGTGGGATCCAGGCGGCACAACGGGCGCACACACACACACGTGTTGGCAGGGAGAAGAGGAGTCGTCAACGTGTGTCACTACAGCACAACAAACACAAATCCAGCTCACCTTAGCAGTTACCTCACAGACGTCAGAGCAAATAAAAAAACACAGAGGAGAGAGGACGATAGAGGGGAGAAAGAGGCAGAATGTAGATCCAGATCTGGATTTCAAGGTGGGAGGTTTTTAAAAGGAGCAAAAAACAAAGACAGCTCTCATTAAAGAAGCTTCTTACCCACATGTGACAGTCAGCCATTAATCCTGACATGCTCAGGGGTGTTTCTTATCCCAAACCCTCATCTGCCACCTCTGAGAACTTGGTAGTCACCACCTTAGTAATTTCGTTTATCAGAGTCGTTGTGGTTCAAGTTAATGATCCCTCTTTCTAGGGCGAGACAACAAGCAGGCTCCACATTGGCTGGGGAGAGACCTTACGTCAAACCTACATCGGAATTCCACCAGATCTGTGTCCGAGGTTTTCCCACGGTAATCACTGAGTCAAGGATTGTCCTCCTCCTCTCCTCATCCATGTTGTCTTTCTGGTCCTCTGAAAACCTCTGACCTGTTGACTCCAGGCCTGGCTCCGCTCATCATGATGGTTTGTTGTTGTAGTTAAGTGAAATACGATCTGGTGATAACACAGAGTATTTTATTCTGAAATTAACCGGATGTTTTCATTTTGTTTTGGTGCCTGACTTCCTGTCCCGCTCCATCTGCTCTGTTGAGATTGATGTGTCTTGCTCCAGCATCTGGCAAAAATAGAAGTCTCTGATCCAGCAGGTCGGAACCTCGACAGGTACGCAGCTGGAACGCAACCGAGTAGATCCAGTGGAAGTTAACCCAAAGACTAGAATATAAACCTATCAGATCTGGTGCTGTGACGGAGCGGAGAAGGACCAGACTAAGATCTGGTGGAATTTGGCTGTTAAGGCGAGACAGGAAGTCCAGCTGTTCCGTGCTGCGTTCTTAAAACTTACGAGGGAGCAAAAAGCCGGACACCACAGCAGACCAGAGATGAATCTTATGAAAATCCGATGTTAGAGCGGTTACCATCGACAGACTTCGTGCTACAGCTCGGTGTTACTTTTATACCAAAGATGGAGCAGATGTAGGTTTGTAAAGTCGGACTAGTCGGCCTGTCCAAGGAAAAATAAGTAAGTTGGAGTCTGAGTGTGTTTGGTCTCTGTAAGCCAAACCTCATGTTAAAATTCTCTCCAGAAAGTAAATTAAACTTCCACTCGCTCTCTCACGATCTCAACAATCAGAAGGTCTCTGCTTTAAGTGTTCCCTACCTTCGGTTCAGGAGGAAATAGGGCCCTGCTGAGGCGGTACATGTTGCCCAGGTTCATCTGGATGCTGGTGTTGGTAAAGCGCAGCTCGTGGAAGCTGGTGGAGTTGTCTCGGGGACAGATGTCGCTCTCTCCGGAGAAAGGAGAGATGGTGATGGTGTTCTTCAGCTCCGACTGCGGGAGGTTGTCGCTGATCCCGCCATCCACGTAACGCTGGAGACACAAACAGGAAGTAAATCTTAACTAAAGAGCTCAGACATTAAAACACATCTGGGGACTACCTGAGAGCTAAACCCTGTTTTGCTGGATGCTTAAGCAAAGAAATGTGGCCTAGAGGAAGTTTAGAAAGAAACCAGGTAAAACACCAACATGTGTGACTCTTGATGGCACTTTGAGGGCTAAAGGCTGATTTATACTTCTGCGTCGCCCCTACGCAGCAGGGGCTGACGCGGACATGAGCCCACATACTTCTGCGTCGATGTGTCCGTGTCGCGCAGCAATTCTCCTCCGAAACGCTTGAGGGCAGTGCGGTCTCTCTGATAGCCGGTCGCCTGCTTCCGGTCCTGCTACGATCTCTGTTTACTTTTCCACATCGATTCAGAGCGTGTTAAGTTAATCTACAGCTGATACATGTTGCTGTTTATCATACAGACATGATTACATGAAGAATAGAGAGGAGGAGATGAAATACACGGCCGATGTGTGGCCGATGTCCGGGATCCCGGAAGTGCTGTGAATGCGGGAAAGACCAAGCCGTCGAGCGGACCAATCACAGAGCTTGCGGTCCGCGTCGGCTCTACGTGTAGTTACATTTTGGAGGAGGTGCACGTCAGCTACGTGCGTAGGCCTCTGCGTAGGTACGGAAGCTACGCGGACCTACGGCGTAGGCTACGCCGTCGATTCGACGCAGAAGTATAAATCAGCCTTAAGCTGTTAACTTTATCTGCCTAAAAACCTTCATCTTTTTCAACATAGTTCCATAATCCCCGGCTGTGTAATAAGATGCTTGTTTCTGATTGGTCAAGACCCCTTGATGACGGTTATTAAATGTCACTAACATGAGCAACACCAGAGACAAACTGATCACACGTCATGTCAAATCAATCCACGGAAAAGAGTTCAGACACATTTAGCTTCTGCTTGTTGACACCATAGACCATAAGGTGAGGTAAAACCGTTAGCTTCCGTTAGCATCAAAACTGTTAGCTTCGATTAGCATGCTAAATTGTCAGTCTCCGTACATATTCATATTGGATCCTGTCCAGCAATATTTGACCGAATGTTTGAGACCATCAAGTTTTCAGTTTGAGTTATGATTGTGATTTTACTGAAAACTGCTGCAGGATGATTATAAAAATGAAAGGAGCGGACTCTACACAAAGACGTACTTGTGTCCCATGTATGATTACATATTACTGACCATTTCTTTCCTAACATTAAAGAGGACACTTCAGCCTTTCATCATTCACTATCCTCAAACAAACACTGCATTCACGTCTCTGTAGCTTCGTTATTTATGTGCAAGTGACTTCATCTTCAGAGACTTGCACCTTTTTTTTGGCTTAATGAATTTCTCCGCTCTGGTTTTGGAGTCAAAGTCTGCAGAGTCAGAAAATGAAAGGAAGTCTTTATCATCTGAAGAGCTTTTGATGATGTGGAGAAGGAATTAACCTTGTTCTTAGTGCCGGTTGTAAAATCCAATTCTGCTTGGCAGAGACGCTGCCAGCTGTGAAACATGCAGGCTCAGTGTGACAGGATGTAGGTCAGCGAGGAAATGGAGGTCAGGATCGTCAAATATGCATCACAGAGGGCAGAAATGTGTTCAAGACGCTCTCAGTGAAAGATAGTACATTTATCATCATATTGGATTTACTTCATTAGAAATGGATCCTTTTTTAAATCATTAAATTAAACTTGATTTAGATACCACCCTTCAATCAAATCGGTCTTAGAGATTCAAAGAGATTTCCAAGAAAATTGAATGAATTAAGAGGCGGACGCACAACAAAACTAGAGACAATAAATCAAAAAAGACAAAAGGTTGATGGTTTAATTTACAAATGATAAATAAATGAGATAAAAAAAGCAATAAAAATATTCTGCAGTAATTAAATAAAAAAAAATCTAAAGAGCAAATAAAAGAACAAAGTTAACAGAGGTGATAGTTTAAATAGGGATTAAAAATAGTATCTTGTGCGAACATTATAAAAACTTTTTCCAACAAGATAATTATGTTGTGCGCATAAGTCTTGTACAGGATACGTTACTTATCTTGGATGCAACATGTAATCATGTTTTGGGCCCATGTCATTATCTTTTCGAGAGGTAAGAATCTTTGTGCACAAGATAATAACTTGT
The DNA here is from genome assembly GCF_009762535.1 of Notolabrus celidotus. Taxonomy (NCBI): domain Eukaryota; kingdom Metazoa; phylum Chordata; class Actinopteri; order Labriformes; family Labridae; genus Notolabrus; species Notolabrus celidotus. Next base: position 21,081,641 of record NC_048292.1, read on the forward strand.
TTCCACAAGATCATTTTGTTGCGGCACAATTTGTTATCATGTGAAAACAGGTGAATTATCTTGTATACACAATATAAATATCTTGATGAAACATGTAAGTATCTTGTGCCCACTGGTTAATTATCTTAATTAACTTGTGCGCAATAGATGACTTTGTTCCCACAAGTTGCTATCTTGAGGGAACAGGTTAAATATCTTGAGCACAAAATATAATTATCTTGTAAAAATAGGTTAAAATCTTATGGAAACAAGTTAGTATCTTGTGCGCACAAGTTATGATCTTATGAGCATATCATCAAAACTTGTTTCCACAAGATAATCATGCAATGTACATAAGTTGTTCTCTTGGGGGACAAGTAGATTATTTTGTGTGCAAAATATATTATGTTTTGGGAGCAAGATATTATGTAAACAAGTAAGTATCTTGTGCACACAAGATAACCACTTGTTGCAACAAAATAATTACGCGTACAATTACGCAACACAAGATACTTATGTTGAGCACATAAGATGTTGTCTTGTGGGAACAAGTCAATTATCTTGTGTGCACATGTTAGTGTCTTGTGTGCACAAGATCAAAACTTTTTTCAACAAGATAATCATGTTGTGCGCACAAATTGTTATCTTATGGGAGCAAGTTCATTATCTTTTGGAGCAAGTTATTACCTTGTGATCACTAAATATGTATATTGTGCACACAAGATGAAATTAGTTACTTCTTTAACATCACAGAGGCGTTTACCATAAGACATGTTATCATTTTTAGATCAATAAAATCATGTTCAAATCAATATTAAGTGTAGAACTATTCTAAGTTTGTGTAGTTAGTATGATCTAGTATATAATGAGGAGGTTGTTATATAAAAGGACAGGTTGAGCAGAACCTCAACACTGAGCTTCAACACCCTCCTCACAATATCTGATCCTTTTATTCAGCATTATCCTGTTAGTACACTGAGGTTAGCATAGTTGGGTCTCTGAAATGTCCCAAAAAACAAATAATCCAACTAAATGTCATATTTCCAAAGCAGTCTGAAAAAAAAAAAAAAAATTCAGTGTAACTTGGTTTTGCATGTGTCTGCTTTCTCATGGCTTTACAGAACATTTTGTAACTCCAAATTTTATGGTCATGTAACATCAAAACAATTTGGAGTGAAAATAGACGAAAAGTCCAGAGGCATAACTTTGAGCTCTGAGGAGAGAACCAAGTAAAATCATGTTGAGCATTTTTCCTTAAAGTCTGTATTTTGATCACTTTTAAAGAGTTTGCCTGTTACGTTTGAAAGGTTGAACTTTATCTCCAAATAAAGTAGTGCTTAGAATAAACTTTATTTGACTCTATAGTGACACCTGAGTTTCTTATCATTGTGGAACTAGCACACGAGCATTACCTAACTTTAACAGACAAATTAATTACATAATTTTTACGACTGAGCCACCACATGAGCTGCTCACCACACTGTCAGCCCACATGGTGCCATGCTTCCTAATACTGCAGATTCATAGTTTGAGTCGGTGAGTCAGAGTAAACTGGGCGGTGATCCAGCTCACTGCAGAAAGTACGCGATGTACAGAATCCACAGATAACTCCTGCAGGGTGCAGACAGATGTAAAGACCTCTAACTGACAGCAGTTTAATGGTGTTTCTGTTTTTAAATTAACCTTTGACACAAAATCAGAGACAACAAACTCATTCAGGGTGAAGTGGACTGACTGTCCACAAAGAGGTTGTTTGTCAGCAGTGTCCTGTTGTGTAACAGTTGTGTGCTGAGGCCAGAGCTGCGGAGCCAGAAACTTTTGACTTACTGCTTTAAATTCACTCTGTCATCTTTTTTTATTTTGGTGGTAGTTCTGTGCAGTTTCTTGCTTTCTCTGTGGATTATCTAAAGCTTAGCTTTTATGTTTTACCTTTATTTTTACATTTAAAGCTGCTTTCTTTGTGTCCTAATTAAAAGAGGAAACCCTCTTCTTTCAGCGGACACAGGTAAACTACCAACTCAACTTTTAACACTTTCTCTTGGACTGAGACTTTGAACACCTTTGAAGAATTTTAGTATTTCAAATCTGGGCCAGAATATAATTGTATTTCAAGTTATTACGAGCCAAAATTAAGCTTTAATTGATGGCAAAATGAGCTTGATAAGTTCCTTGAAACACATATAATACTTGCTGTATTATAGAAAATTGTCCCTCAGAGCCACTAGACTTATAGTAAGCAGGAGCTGCTGATCTACCTCTCTTCTGGTAGGTTAGTTTATGTTTTTATCTGTACTGTAAGCTTGTATCAAATATCATCCCACCTACATCAACGTAAAGACTGATAAAGGCAGCTGTAGACCAATGACTCCTGTATTCTGCAAGGTAAAAAAACTGTTTTTGAGTCTAGTGGCTTTAAAACAGAGTTATGCCAATACAAGTATTTTAATTTTGGGTCCTATATAAACATTTTTTGAGGTTTAAAGGAGTTCTTGTTATTGTCACCAACTTCCTCAGGTTGTTGTTCCAAGTGTCTGACAAAGGACCGCTGCAAAATAGGATTCCAGGATTCAAGGATTCAAGGTTTTTTATTGTCATACCAATACAAGCTGTCGCATGATATGGAACGAAATTTCGTTTCTCAGGTCCCATATTAAGCCAAGAGACGTCTTAAGAGTAAACCCACTAGACTTTACTGACCATAAAACTCAACACAACTCAGAAACATGAAGACAGATAAAGGCACGTGTAGACCAACAACCCCCGTGTTCTGCAAGATAGAATTACTGTTTTTGTCAATGTTTGCTTTAAACTGAGTTAAGTCAACTTTAAGAACTTCAAATATTTCCGGTATTGTATATCGAAAGGATCGCTGCAAAATAGACATTTGAAGAGTAAACACACCAGACTTTATTGACCAAACCTGTATTCAACCTTGTAGAAAACAGGAGCTGCTGGTCTACCTCAGCCTCAGTAGGTTAGTTTGTTAATTCGTGTGATTTATGTGTTTAAAAGGGCAAGCTTGTATCCAACCCAACACAATATCATAAAAGTAACAACTGATAAAGGCAAACGTAGACCAGCAACTTGTTTGTTCTACAAGGTTAAAATACTGGTTTGTATATAGTTGCTTCAAACACAGAGGTAAGGCAACTTTAAGAACTTCAAACTCTTACAGTATTGTAAATCTGCGTCCCATTTATACACATTTTGAGGTTTAAAGGAGTTCTTGTTCTTGTCACTGACTTCCTCAGATTGTTATTCTAAGTGTCTGACTTAAGATTGTTGCAGAATAGACGTGAAGAGTAAACTCGCCCTTCTCATTGACCAAAAATGTATTTTAACCTTGCAGAAAACAGGAGTTGCTGCCTTTGTATGTTAGTTTGTTTATTTGTGTATGACTTTGTGTTTCAAAGGGCTCTCTTGTTTTCAAACCAACACAAGAACATAAACATAAAGACTTATGAAGGCAGTTGTAGAAAAACAACTCTTGTCTTCTGCAAAGTAAAATTAAGTTTTTTTTCAATAGCTTCAAACAAAGAGTTACTCAAACTTTTAGAACTTCAAACTATTCCAGTTTTGGAGATTTGGGTCCCATTTATACACATTTTGGGGTTTAAAGGAGTTCATGTTCTGTCATTGATATCATCAGGTTGTTATTCTAAGTGTCCAATGAAGGATTGCTGTAGAAAACATGACTTAAGAGTAAACCCATCAGACTTCATTGACAAAACTGTATTTTAACCTTTCAGAAGTTGCAGGAGTTAAAGGACTTGCTGGTCGACCTCGGTAAGTAAGTTAGTGGATTTGAGTCTGACTTTTGTGTTTCAAAGTGCTCTCTTGTTTTCAAACCAACACGATTACATGAACTTAATGACTGATAAAGGCAGCTGTAACCCAACAACTCCCATCTATGAAAACATTAGGACTAAGGTTATGCCAGTTAAATTGTTTGCATCATTAAACTTGATCTCCTCTTTTTTTTCAGGATTATTATGCAACATGTCGTCTCATTACGAGCACCTGACCTTTGCATTTCATTGAGTCTTTACGGCTTCATCTGGATCTAATCTGACTTCTTCAGCTGTCATTGTGACGGCCTCTGATTAGTGCTGCCTGTTTACTGTTGCACACAAACAGAGTAACCAACACTCTGAGTAAGATCACTGCCAAAGTCCAGACACGCTGATAAATCAACGTGAGGAAAGATTTTCAGCTGATACTGCATCGACAGCTCTTCATCCAAACATGATCTCATGCAGGGTTGCACCTTGACCTGCAGTAATCTGTTTCACTTTCAGATGATAGATGTGTTTTAAATGCTGCTGAAATCATCCTTAAATTATCATGATCTGTTTTTAAACACTTGAGAAAGTTGCTGCTCAGGGTTGCTTGTAGTGACAGTTTTTTCGACTTCCTTCTCCTTTTTTCAAACCTCATTTCCCTCGCACGGTTACATCACCCCAACAGAGTTTTCATGACACGCAAAGAAGCAAACAAAAAATCGTGCGTTTTAAAAGGGAAGAAATAATCAAAGCGTGATAAGAAGTGATTTCAACACTCACCACTCCTTTGAAGGACGGAGGAATCAGGCCACAGTAGATGGGGATGAAGCAGCTACAGATCAGCGCCTGTGAACAAAACAGAGTTTAAACAAAGTTAATATCACCCGACTTTCTTACTGATTTTCCAGCTGTGTAAGATGCTTGATTCTGATTGGTCAAAACCCCTTGATGATGGTTATTAACTTTCACTAACATGATCAACGCCAGAGACAAACTGATCACATGTCATGTCAAATCAATCCACTGAAAAGAGTTCCGGCACACTTAGCTTCTGCTTGTTGAAGTAAGGTGAAGCAAAACCGTTAGCTTACATTAGCATCAATACAATGTAGCTAAAATGTTAGCTTCGGTTAGCATGCTAAATCGGACATTTCCACATCGATGAGCGGAGCAGGTCAGAGAAACTTTAGGTTAGCGATCTGCAGTGTTGTAGTCAAGACCACATTGACCGAGACCAAGACATGCCCGAGACCAAGACCAAGACCAAGACCAAGGTAGGGCAAGACCGAGACAAGACCAAGACCATATCAATGAAAAATCTTTGAGAGTTAACAAAATAAAAGACTTCTGTTTATTTTATTCAAGTTTGCTGTAAACACAATTGAAAACAACAAACAAGGTTTGATTTTGTCTTTGTTGCCTTTCTTTTGACGCGCTGTTAGAGTCTTTTGACACCTTAAGTTTTGTTTTGGTCGTCGTTAGGTAAAACTATGTTTTCAGTTGCCTGTGATCTCAGGAGAGGTAGGAGGTAGGCAGGATTATTTGTCAAGCCTTCCTTTTCTCATTAGTTGTGTGCATTTTTTTATATTCTTTAGTGAATATTTGTAGTGTTTTTATTTGATGAGTTTTAGGTGTTGCCTGTGGTAATCCTGTGGCAGGTATTTAATTGTGCCCTTCTCTGGTCACGGGCACACAGTCTCTCCTCCTGTCATCTGTCTCCATTCATTAATGCAAGAGTGCAGGGGGCGTGCCATTCACTGTAGCACCACAAAAGACGCGGCCGTAACAGGTGAGGAAAAAATGAATTAATTGAGAAACTCTGGGACACAGAGTGCATCAGTGGTGGTCTGGACCGTAATCCGCCCAGTCCGAGACAAGACAGAGTAAAAATTATTTCGAATCCAAGACAAGACCGAGACCTTAAATAAGCGGTCTCGAGACTAAGACCGATCTCGAGTACTACAACACTAGCAATCTCTACACAGAAACTTAAACCATGAGTGGTGGTGATGACAGCAGCAGGGTTCAAAGTTGTGATATTTGTTTATTTTTAAAGGTGTGTGAACCGCAGAGCTCAGAGAAGGAGAGCTGAATGAGGACAGTTTCATGTTCAATCCACCACAACAGGCAGAAAAGAATCCATCACCATGGAACACTAACTGATGAGGAATCACTGGTACTATTTTTAAAAACTGTAAACATAAAGCATTTAAATCAATAAAATAATCTTTAAATCAATGTTTTTATCAATGTGTTTGCATCTTAAAGCTGGGGTTGGTAGTCTCGGAAAACTAGCATGAATTTGAATGTAGCATTTCCTCAGGACTCTGGCTAACCCCTCCCCTCCTCCCTCGGAGCTCCTCCAAAACGACGCCCCCCCCCCGCTCACATGCACGAGCGCCGCTGACTTGCGACCATATGATCGTGACTGATTCAAAACCGGTCCTCATCAAAACATTATCATAGTGAGAGTTAAAAACACATAATAACATGGCTGCTGTTAGTACTCACAACTATCATGCTAGCATTATACAGTTGTACCAGTGACACGATATCAGGAGAAAAGTTATAACACATATAATACTGTAACAGCTCTACTGTTTGTTAAACGTGTTCAGTGTAGATGTTCTTAATTCCTACAGTGTTGACAGTCAGTGAAGGCATCAGGAGACTGAGGTGAAGAGTGTGTGAGCGGGAGAGAAGAGAGACAAGAGGAGAAGTTCTTCATTCATTCAAACATTGATTGTTGCTTTGTTGGTTGGCGTGCTCACGGCCGACAGAGACCAGTTAGTAAAACTCAACATGTTCACGAATCGGCTCTTCATCCCTACAGCGTCCGGACGGACGCTACAGTACATATACATTTTCTATAGGACTTACTAGATGTTATTAATTCTTTTGCTTGTCAGAGCCCCCGTGGTGAGAGCTTTTTAGACTCTGATCCGGACTACAGTCCTGAGCAAAGCACCTCATCGGGTCAGAGGGGACAGTCCCGAGGTCGAGCGAGAGGGGCAGGAAATAGAGTCAGGGGAAGCAGAGGCAGGGGACGGGGAGTACACGCCGGGGAAATGCATGCGCAGGAGGCGGGCAGAACGGCAGGATGGGATTTGAATGGTTTAAAATTTTGGCACCCAAAAAACGGTGATTGGTTGGTGTTTTCCCAGGTTTACTCCGGCTGTAGATAGCAGCTCTTTTTCGCTCTTTTTTAGGAACACATTATGTATTGATTGCCATCAGGACATAAAGATAATTTTAACCAGTAAAACAAAAACTGTATCTAAATCTGATTACCAACCCCAGCTTTAAGTTAGTAGCCGATAATAAGCGAGATAATTAGCAGGTAGTTATGGGAAATAAAATCCCTTCAGAGATTTCGTCGGGCTGTAAGAACTGAAAATGTCTTCTCACTGAGTCTGTAATTCCCAAAAAGTTGGAGATGGTTTTAAAGCACTTTCACAATTTATCATTTTTTTTATAGTTTGGCTTAGTGTTGAAGTTGTGTGCCCCATGTACAGAGGCTAATCTGACCTGCAGCCCTTCACCACTTGTCGTTAACTGCTTTCTCTACCAGTTCCCTTCTCTTTCCACGGTTCTATTCTCTAAATAAAGGCACAAAAGCCACAAATATGACGGACTGAATTTGTGTATATATATATATATATATATATATATATATATATATATATATATATATATATATATATATATATATACACATATTTATATATATATTTATAATGATTAGTTTGGGTTCCTGGACAAGGCGGGGGATTAAGCCACAACAGATATTCAATAACCGACAACAATTTTGTTGGAATGAGCTGCTGGATCAGTTGCGTTTTTAACATCGGCATCACATGTTAGCTGTTTGCTGATGTCCTTCCCTGTTTTCGCCATCGCTTATAGAAGATGTCAGTTGTTGATGACTAAAGAAGAAGAGAAATGATCAAATGTTGTCAGATTTCCTCCATTTGCAGCTTTTAAAACCTTTGACCAAAGAATTCAAACCTTTTTATCCAAAATGCCTGCTGCAAAAATGTTGCTGTCATGAAAAAATTAAGGCTAGAGGCGTTTCCTCTCCACAACCAAACCCATGACTGTGAAGGTATCAGCAAATACTTATTGATCTCCAGTGATTTATCATGCGACTGCTGCAAACAATAACAGGATGTAGATAAATGGTAGTCAAAGCAGCATCGCTCATTTCTCTGAGCTTCTTTTTAGGTCAGATTTACTTTGATTATTCTGGTTTGAATTATCCACAAAGCTCTCCTTTTTCTCCAAACAGTAAAATATGAATCATCAAAACAATGATAACAACAGTTTGATGTTTAAAATCTGCATTTTTATGCCACATTAGTGGATGAAGCACATCCTGAGGGATAGATACGATTAGCTTAGCTTGTTTCTGGGAGCTTTTTTTAGGTCAGATTTATTTCGATTATAATTGCTTATGAGATTTTACCTCCTGCTGAATCATCCAGAGGCCAAAACAAAAACAACCAGCTCTATAAATCACTAAGAACATCTGTGTTTCTCCCAGGCTCTTTGGTAGAGACTTTGCATGCATCCGTTAAACTCTGACCTGACTCAGGCCGGTCTTTACGTCCCCTCACCTGTATGAGTTCATCTTTAGTGTTGAACTCTGACACCAGCACGTTCTCCCCGTCGGACACTCGGGTCAGAGATACGCACAGCCGACCCGAGGCCAGGATATGTGCATCGGAGGGGAGGTCCCGATCCAGGCCAGTCTTTATCACCTTCACCAGGTTAAAGGTCGGGTGCAGGGGGCCCAGGTTCCTCTTCCTGGCCTCTTTCGCGACCTCGATGACATCTTCACAGCATTTAACTTCAAACCAGAGAAGAAAGAGAAGTTTAGACCAACAGAAACTTTAAAGATCAATGCTCTGCAAACAAGGACACACAATCAGCTTCTGGATCAATACTCAGTGAAGCTAGGAGTCAACGACCAACAATGACCCCTTCTCCGGGAGTCCTATCTGAGCCCCCGTGTTGGGATGTTGTGATTCGTTTTTCACGGCTGGAGAAGTGAAAAAGGTTCCTCTGACTCACGCCGTCCGCTACAAGACAGGACAAGTTCTCTTCTGATTGCACGCCACTGATAGCTCCTGCTGAACGTATATCAATGAGGCCATTATCAGGCTGCTGGATGTATACTTAAATTTATGAGCAGTGCTCTCTAATCTGAAGGGGACTGATTAGACATGTTAATCTAATCTTGTGCAAATTATCAACAGCATGTTAGCTCTGCTTTAAACACAGGGAGCGTCATCACGGCTCAAAACAGACTTTAATTCACATCGAACTGAATGCATTGAAGGGCATCTGTTTGCACAGTTAGATTTTCTGCTAAAGACAGAGCTGAGAGGATTATAAACTAAAGGGATTCTAAATGACTAACAGCTCTATTTACTGCTTAAAATGTATTTTAAAAAGATTTCATGTTGTGGCATGTTGAATATAACACACCCTCAGATACTGTTTTATCTCTGATAGAGTCGTATCTCTCTGACATGAGTCAACAGCTAAACCAGTGAGGTTAAAACACAGGTTACAGGTTCATAACATCAAACGACAGAAAGTTTAGGACGTTAGGAAGCTGAGTCTCTCTGTGTTTGATAAAACTGTGCTTCAGAATCTGGGGATACGATGCAGAATTATATGATACCATATAATAAGACACAATGGTGCAGTATGAAATGATAATGCACAACACGAACACGACACAAAAAGATAGGCTACGACAGTGCCTAACATGAAATATATGAAACAACACAGCACAACAGACAAAACGATACGAAACAAAACAATACAATAAAGACACATGACACAAGATATGACACGACGACATGACATGAAACAAAATGATACGACACAACAGGATAAGAAACAATAAGATACGAAACAAAACAATAATAGGATACAATAATACAGTAGATACGTACGGTACGATACGATACGAAACGATACGCACTGCCAGGTTAATATTTCATGTGCTACATGCATTGCAATAGTGAAAGCAAGGTGTGACATTGCTTTTAAATTAACCTGCTTGAAAATTGATAGATATATTTAATACGGACAGTATTAAAATATAATGTCCCAAAACCCAAGTGTATTAATGTTTATTTCTGAGTGGGATTCATAAATAAAAGTCATTTTTGATAAAGAATAAGACTAGGTGCAACAGAAACTTACTAAAAATGATGTTAAAGTCAGAGAGTTATTGTACTGTAGTTACTTAACTGAAACTGAAATTTAATATTTCATCAAAGTACATAAAAATATATATATTTTTCCTAAAATTGTTCAATATTTTTCAAGATTATATGAACTACTTGTAAAAAACAACCTAATAAAAAGTATTATAAGAATTATTATATTTATCATAATAATTTCTCATAACAGAATAAAAAGCACATTAATGTTGTTGTCCGCTTTAACTCCTCCTGTTCTAACATCAGAGCTCCAGGACATGCAGCCGGTGTTTCTTACTGATTGAAGCCTGGCTGGCGAGCACAGAGGCGGTCAGAGCTCCAGCAGAGGCTCCGTACAGCTTGGTGGCTCCTCGGATGAGGTACGGCGCTTTCTCCAGCAGACAGCTCGCTACTCCGATGTGATAAATCCCCAAAAACCCGCAGCCGGCGAAAGACAGGTTCCAGCCTTCGTTCAGGTCGAACATGGTGGGGCATACCCGGGCTTGGGAGCCCTGAGAGCGGGTAGAACACCGTGTACACTCCGCTGAGAGCTGCGGGAGGGACACTGTTGCTTTCGGTCCGGCTTTGTGGAGAGAAGCGGTCTGACTCTCAACAGGTCAACAGCTGGCTCTATAAATGGAGGGCAGGGAGGGGGCTCATGGTGCCTTCAGGGGCTGTCAGACATGTAAGCACCAGGCGGACTATCGGTCAGAGTGGAGAAGGTTTCCACCTATGGTTTCCACACCAATATTAAATATTTCAAACGTACCTTTAGCTGAGTCTTCAATAGATAACAGATGAATAAGCAATTTATTTTAACTTATATTGCTTGATCTTAGAGTGTATGTAACGTAAAAAACAACAACTCTAGTAATCACAATTTCTGGGAATCTCAACAAACACAACGTCTTAATTTTGAGTAAATGCCAATTAATATCAGATCAGAGTTTTCTTCCACTCAACAAATCAATTTATAATCACATCTAAAGTCTAAGCTTATTAGAACTGCTTGTCAATCATTGTTTCAATGGGACAGCAAAAAATGACAATGTAAAGTGCTATAAACTTAAATTTAAACATGTATTAATGTAAAATATGGATAGAAATAACACCTCAACATACTGCAACATACATAGTTTCACTAAAGTCATCAAAACAAATTCGATTTTATTTATAACTTTTGTCTATGTGGGGAAAAAACAGTTAAGTAAAAAAAATAAATTATTTGAGAGTCAGTGAAGGCAACACAAGCTACCGAGCGCATGATTGGGAGAAGGCATATCTGTCAGTTTCCTTGTTTTCTACCAGAGCCAATCAGCAGCAAGTGGGTTAGACAGCAGACAGTGACGTCACGAGGCCTTTAAAAGTACAATAAAAAATCATAACACGAAATGACGTGAAGGATGCTGGGTACAAAAATAAACACATATGTAATATATGTAATTGATTAAATAAAATCCTTGAAGTAAAAGCTTTGGGGAACATTTTTATACGTACAGATCATCCGTGGTGATGATTATTATCTTATAATTTCTGAAAAGATTAAAAGGTTACACGTCACAGCTTACACAGCATCTAAATGACTCACATCTATTATTAAATTCAATGATGAGACAAAGAATATATAACTAATACACATCTATTTTAAAGCTGGGGTTGTTAGTCAGATTTAGATACACTGCAGGGGATTAGTTCTCTGTGGGGTCATGTTAGTTCTCTGTGACTACCAACCCCAGCTTTAACTACTCAAACAAGGATCATCTAAAGCTCCTGTAAGGAAATTTTGGTCGTATACATATAAATGCCGAGCCCTCTGTGGACAAGGTTAATGCCTACATTTAAACTCAATGCTGATCTCGTCCTAAATTTGTATTTTTTTATTAAACATTTTTGGACAAATCATCTTAACCTTTATGCCAAATGTCTAAAATGTCAGCCACAATAATTTTTTTGCATGGCAATTTTGAGAAAGGCAGTGTACTGCAGTTGCATCATCGTATAAAAGTGTATAAAATATATTTATAGAAAAATTAAAAGTTGTATCTGATGGTCTTGTTTGTTATTGTAGGTCATATAGAAGCATCAGAATTAAATTCAGTCTTTGCATAAGCGGTTAAAATCCCCTCACAGAAGCTTTAAGCAGCTTCGTTATTCAGGATTCTGTGATGGGAAACGTCCTTCCTCTGCGTCCTCGCGCTTCCTCGGGCCGGGACGCAGAGTGGTCCTGATGCTGGGCCTCGTGCGCGCGCATTACATCACTTCTCCATCCTGTGATTGGCTGTAGGTCAAGTCAGCATCCACCGCGAGCCTCAGCATCCTGAAAGCGAGAGGCAGTAGCGTCTCAAACCATCATACCCACCATCCTCTTCCTCTTCATCGTCTGTGATTTTAATCAAACCCCGACAGCACCCTGTTCGCGTGGCTGTGCGCGTTTTCGTGTCCCTGCTCTGGCGGCTCGTTTCGAGGATGGCGGAGAGCGAGGCAGACACGCCGAGCACGCCGATTGAGTTTGAGAGCAAATACTTCGAGTTTGATGGAGTGCGGCTGCCGCCCTTCTGCAGAGGGAAGATGGAGGAGATCGCCAACTTCTCCCTCAGAAGTAGCGACATTTGGATTGTCACCTACCCGAAGTCAGGTAACCGAGACTCTGCCGCGTCACCGCGCGCTGTGTGGCTCTATTTTAGTACCTGCTCTGCGCTGCTCTGCGCTGCAGTGGGGACTGCAGGGTAATTAAACTTTGTGTTATAAATAAACCACAGAGTGACATGATCTCCAGCCTTTATGTGGTTGATGTTTCACAGCAGGTAGCAGTGAACACTAAAGTTATAATGGAAACATCATGTATTTAATCGCTGCTTTGCTCTGTTGCTCCACACATCTCAGATTATAAACATCGTGCGGCAAAACTACGATTCCCAGGCTTGTAAAAGCAGCATGTGTTTCACAATCAGATGCCAACTAATCGAGTCAAAGTAAATCGATAAATGCTCGGCTGTAAAGTGCATCACGTCTGCACTGGCCTGCATTATTCACAGAGAGGACACGCGCTCTCAGACGCAGATGAAGTTGGTGTTTACATCCTGCAGAGTGTTGTGGCGCAGCGCTGATGCTGGTGCTGCAGGCTGCACGCCGCGCACGGTGCCCTGCCGAGCGCTGGGTGGGACCGGTCATGTGACCCTGGGTGGTGGGCAGCTGGAGCTCCGTCGGTGCACGCAGAGAGAGAGGAGTTTGATTATTGTTACGGATATTAGAGTTCATGTTTTGATGAAGTGAACACCTGCACTGTTTATAGAGGAAGAACTTGGTTGAACAGGAAGTGATCATTTAAAGAACAAGAAGAGGAGGAAACAGACGAGGACGTTGCTCATCATTAGACTTTATTATCAATCCTTCTAATGCATCCTTTTATTTAAAGCTACAGTCTTTTCTCCATGCATCTCTGTCTTCATATTTCCACCACAAAACAACAAATTTATGACGCTTAAATTTCTCAGGCTGGTGTCGTACGAAAGCTTGAGTTCAAACTGAATCAGAATGAGATAGAACTTGCATTAATAATCATCTTTGTATCATTATTCTGCCCCAATGACGATAGAACACACTAGGAAACATGCAAAACATGCAAAACATGGAAAGACATCATGCACTTTGAGGTGTACGTTATAACTATCCAATGAAGCGCTTTCTTTATGAGTCACCATAACATTTTCAACATTTTTATTGCATACAATCTACAGCGGAGTCTTCGTACATGCGTGATACATTTGCAGTCTGGATGCTGAGGGATGAACGCCTCTTGTTCTGAATGCAGCTAGCAGGGACTCACAGCAGCATCAACTGCTCGTTGAGTAGAGTAAGTCTACAAAAGTCTCCATTTAACACCCAAGTCACTAGAGTTTTCGCTAGTCGCTTTTTGGCAAAAGAGTCGCTAGAGGGGTCTGAAACCTTGAAACCCAACGGACAACAATTTGGGGCTTCCAGTGGTTAGCGATAAAGGACTTCTGATCAGGACTTCCTTATCCGTACGAAAGCTTGAGTTCAATGTGTTAACTTTGTTTGCAGTCTGACTTGAAAAGCAAGAATGCAGTTAATGAAGAGAAACATAATTTTTAGAGATGAAGCTGCTGAAATCAGTTCTTCGACATTAACTTAAGCTAAAGCTAAATCTTCGTTAGATGACGGTAATGGTTTTGGACGTTGTATACAGCAGACGGTGTGTTTCACCTCTTTTCCATTTTGAAAACCAGAACACTTCAGATACCAAAGTCCACTCCTCCCCCGACAGATTCTGATTTTTCATCCTTTCATGAAACGCCACATGATGAAATCTCAAAGTCGTTTTTGAAGAATTAAACTTGAGCTCTCTGATTGAGTAAGCTTTACATGCTGAGGGACGTCGCAAAGTCAACATCAGACGGCAAAGTGGATTCAAAAGACCTCCAATATTTGTGCCAGTGACTTTGCCCGTTATTACTCAGAGGGGAAGGTTAAAGAAAACATGAAGATGATAGAGTTTGATAGACACGTCCGTCAGAGGTCTAATGTCTGTTCAGATGGCTTCATGTTGGTCAGTGAGGTGAATTAAACCTCCATGTGTGGTTTGCATCATGTTTGTAATCATGCTGTTAATGCAAGACAAAAACATAAAAATTCAAAGTGCAGGACTTTAAAATAATACTGAATGCATCCAGTTGCATGATTGTATGTTATGTTTGCATGCAGATCTTAGTGAGAGCTGCATGGAGGAGAAAACTCAGGACTCCTCTGAGGTCCTGTGACTTTCAGGGGCCCTAAAAATATCATAACAGTTGCAGTATTATGGCAAAGTGAGGCCTACACTGATGTTTTTTCACACGCCTGGCTCCTGAGTGGATCGCAGGGTGATGCTGCATCATCCTGCAGCAAACATGTTGTTACATACAAGAGACAGCAGACCGTGCTGCATCCTCCTGCTCAGGTTTTACCCTCCGAGCAACGCTTTGTGCTGCAGCGTCCTCTTCCATCCGCATCTGTTTGCTAACATGGCTCATGATTAATTTAGACACTGCTGGAGCTCAGATGCCTCGTGCTGACTGTGGGAAGACAAAGTCTCCATGAGGTTTCATAAACTGAAGAAGGAGCTGTTCACAGATCCATGTGATGAGCGCTCAAGGTGATCTCAGGGCAGTCATTAACAAGACGCATCACCCGAGGTTATTGTGGTCAATTCTTGGAAATGTAACGTGATTTGATGAGACGTCAAGAAAAAACACAAACAGGATAATTCTTGGATTGTTGTGAAAGTTGGATACTGATGTTTGAATTACAGGAATTAATCATTGACACTGGACAACCCTGCAAACCTAAACTTACCTTTGACTTTTTCCTACAACATGATGATAAACAATAACAGACGTCATTTGATCGGCCCAAAGGTAATCTCTATTTACAGGCTGTGAATACAAATGTAGAATCTGAAGGAAGGCTCTGGATTTTAGTCTGAGAGGAGTTCGTATGTTTGTATTTTGAGAAGTATTGGCCTATGAGGTACCGTTAGTCTTTGGAGTCTGCAGGAAAAACAGTCAGTTCTGGAGAGCAAAAGCAGGAGGAACACAATCCCGGCTCCCATGGTTGTTAATCTGAGGAGGATTTCTTTCTCTCTATAAAGAGATATCTGCATGAAGAGCAGCTAACAATCTGTTCTAGATCAAACATTTACACTGAGACACAAATCTGCTTGATGCTGTGTCACTAAAGACAATCAGCGTTTAGATTTCCTGACTTCCTGGAACGCAGCATCAGAAATGATGGATCCAACCTCCATTCAACAAACAAACATTGTAAAAGTAGTTTTCT
This sequence comes from Notolabrus celidotus, assembly GCF_009762535.1. Lineage (NCBI taxonomy): Eukaryota > Metazoa > Chordata > Actinopteri > Labriformes > Labridae > Notolabrus > Notolabrus celidotus. The sequence goes on from NC_048292.1 coordinate 21,097,455, forward strand.
TCTCCTCTTGAGGACATACCTGACAAAGCTTGAATTTTGACTAATCTGCATCATGATGCTGTTACTTCAGCAAACTTAAGATCTGTTAATTACAAGAACATCACAAGAACATCAGTTTCTGTTTCAGGTTCATACCGCTGAAGGAGGTCAGAGAAGCCTCTGTGGAACGCACTGTCTACAGTGAAACTGAGACTCAACACAAACAGATGAAGCGGCACCATAAGGTTTATTTTGCAGACTTATCTGAAGGCTGAATTTCATGTAACTTTTGACCTTACACACTGTCACTCCAAGTTGCTAATCTGACTGTAAACAATGCCGCACATGGAAAAAGAAGTCTCTTGTAGATGTTGTTTATCGAGAACTCCAGAAGTTAGAGAGGCGAACCGAACAAAAAATAGAAAAGAGAGCTGCCTTTTGAAGCCCTGCATTCCCTGAATCTAGTTCTTATCTGGTTGTTTCAAGGCATTCTGGGTTATCATGATTTGCTGAGGCTTGGAAAGGGTGACTGCACACCCGGCTCACCTTTTTGTGTAGCTCTGTGTTTCTAAAACTGAACACTGGAGTTAGAAACACAGAACACCCACAATCTGGATGTGGTAGATGTCGCAGAGCCAAATGTTACGCAAGTGAACTCGATGAATTCAAGGCATTACTTTTTACTTTTAGAAGTGCTGATTTGAGCAACAAAGGGACCTTTGTCCCTGCGAGACTCATGGCACACACGCAAAATGACATATCACACATTAAAATGTTAGATAGTTATCAAAGCTTCTTCCAGGAAACCAGGGTTTGAAATCAAAGATGTTAAAGTAACCGCAGATTAAAGTAACAAGGGCATAAGACTGGCACCATGAAGACTCAGATTCATAAGTTTGTCACAGAAATATCTGGAACGGTCGCTGACATTTGTGGACCAAAATAAACGAAGGCCTTATCTGGACTCAACAGTCCTCCTCTCTGTTTGAGATTTAGGAGCTTTGGTCTGGGTTGAGAAGAACTAAAACAGCTTTCAAAACAAACAGTGTGACAGCAAAATAAAGCTGAAACGCAACAGTGTATCTGCTTTTGAAAACGTGACATTATGGAGTTAACATAAAACAATAATTCATATATTTCTTATGATTTCTGCAGACTTGGAACATCCTCTCTCCTCCTGCTCTGTGGTGCTGTGTCTGTTGTTTCTGCTGCAGAGGGGGAGAAAGCACATGGCAGCACACATGGTTTCACTGCTGCAGAGCTGTGATGCTATTGGCTCACATGTGCACATCTTGCCCAATGGGATTTGAGAGATTTCGAAACCTCCATGAGTTCAAAGTGAGAGTGGGGGTCTGCAGGCTGTGATGATGGCGGTGCTTATGTGATTGCTTTGACATCAGACAGACGCTCCATCATGTCTCTCTGCAGACCTCTGTGCACAGAGCGGCATGAATCAGACGCACCGACACAGAGGACAGAGCATCCTCTGCTGCGGCTGCATGCTGTGTAATTAAGTAATTAAGAGCTCTGAAAATAAAAGGGAGAGATGCAACTTCACCCTTTTTATTTTTACTGAAAATGTTAAATTAACGCTCTGCAGATGCAGATTCCTTCTGTGACTCCGCAGAAAGCTCAAGATGGAGATTGTGAGATATTTGGAGAGGAAATCAATGTAAATAGCCAACCATGTTTTAGGATTTCAGGGGTGCCCATGGCCCATGGCCACACTGTAAACCCGAACAAGTTGAAATGACTCAAAATGTTTGTCGTAACTGATTACATAAGAGTTTTGGAAATACAATTTAAAAAAACAGTATGACTTAAAATATAAAATACGATTTCAGTTTACTCAATTGTTTTCTTTCTTGTTTTATAATTTTCCAAGTTTCACCAACTCAAATGTATTAGTTACATTTTTAATTCATACATACTAGATGAAACTGAGTACAGGTCATGGTTTGGTTAGTTTAGTTTTGTCCTTGTATTTCATGCCTTGGTTCCTCCCCGAGTTTATTCTGTATCAGTTATCTTTTGTCTCTCTTGAGTGTTTAGTGATCTATGTCTCTTGTTGTGTTTTCTTCATCTGATCTTGTGTTTCTTGTTTTATTTTGTAGTTCTGAATCCCTGTGTCTCAAGTCATGACGTTGTGTGTTTCTCTCCTTTTGTGATCCCCCTCATTAGTCTCACCTGTGTCCTGTGTTCACACCTGTGTTGATGACTCTGTGTATTTAGTTCCTCTGTGTCCCCTGTCCCTTGTTGGATCATTGTTGGGCCCAATCTCAATGTTCTCCCTAAGCCCTGATCCCTGACCCCTTCTTGACTTAATTGACGTCAGCTGGAAAGTGAATGAGGGCAGAAGGCAGTAAGGGCTAAAAAACTGTAGAACTGTAATGGGACAGCACTTTGCGACTTCTCACGTAACCTGCATGACGTCACCAGCTCACCTTAGCGATATTAGGAATTTTTATTGCACAATTTTGACTTTCCTCAAATTCAAGGCGCTTCAGGGACGACTGACTGCCATGTGATTCAGGCTCTTACCGTACAGACTGCTTAACCACAACATTTCAAATATATAAATAGGCTATATAACTATAAATACATAAATTATAGCACTGTATACACATAAAAGTGAAGATGAATAGATTAAGGCAGAAGGACAGCCCTAAGCCCTCACAGACTTAACGGGAACGCACCTCAAAGTCAGTGAGTGCTTGAGGGTGGACATTAAGATTGGGCCATAGTCTTCCCTGTACCGGTACAGCGGTTTGGCGTTGTCTTTCCTTGTTACTTGCCACTTCGCGAAGCACAGCCATTGTTGATGACGTCATACGCAGCGTCCCTCTCTACACTCAAAAGTTGTTATTTGGACATGGCTATTCACTCAATAAAATTGATCCTCATATAATTAAAACAACATTAATCGTTCAGATAACTCAATAATTAATTGTTGGTTCAACTAAATAGCTGGTTTTGAGTGCTGTACCCTTAATGGCTATGAGTTAGAAGTACTGTTCGGGTTTACAGGGCACTGTCCGGACTCTGACACAAAGGTGTGAGGCCCTGCTCACCCTGTCAGAGTTCAAATCTACTGTTACATCCTGCTCACTCTTATCCCTCTTATTACCGGGCTTCTAACTACAGACATAAACAAGTCAACACTAAACATTGATTTAAAGATGATTTATTTATGCAGCTTAAAAAATAGTTCCTAAAAGCCTACTTGGCGGTCGATTTAATATTAAACTATCCGTCTCACCACTATCATCTCTCTCTCTTCATCTTCCTCTATCCCTCTCTCCAACACGGTCTCAGCAGATGTGTGTCTAACATGAGTCTGGTCCTGCTGGAGGTTTCTGCCTGTTAAAGGAAGTTTGTCCTTGCCACTGTAACTTGCTAAATGCTGCAAAGTGCTCTGCTCATGGTGGATTAAGATGAGATCAGACTGAGTCCTGTCTGTAAGATGGGACTGGATCTTATCATGTCTTGATGTCGAGTCCAAATTGTCTCCCTCAATTTGTCCAACGCTGTTTCTGCTCTGTTTTCCTGAAGAATCTAAAGTTTGGCACTCAAATAGATGTAGCTTGCGATTGAAAATATCCTCGATGTTCTTTACAGATTTTGAGTCCTAACTGAAAGTAATATCTTACTGGTATGAAACATTTAACATCCGGTGAGTATTTTAAAGAGACGGGGTTAGTGGTACACCTGTCACATGGTAATGCAGGTGTCCTCAGGCAAGCTCAGGGAGGACAGAAACCTCTATTGTAATCTGGATTTTCTGTATGAGTACAGACGTGACAGCGAGGCCTCACCATCTTTCTCACTTTTTGGGGTTTTAACCAATCGTTAAGAAAGGATTGGTCACTGTAGTGTAGCTGCTAGCATGCTGCCTGTGTGGTGGCAGAGTTAGCAGCTGCTCTGCAGCTGTCACGTGCTGTTCGAGTGTGCAGCTCTGACTGCTGTCATTTCGTACTGCATGTAACCATCAATTGCATGTTTTAGATAATTTTACATACAGGTTTCTTCTTATCTTTAAAAACTAAGAAACAGCACCTTCACAGATTCATGCAACAGGGCGCAAAATTCAAGCTTTCGTACAACTAAGCTGAAATAAAGCGGGAATAACTCCTAATTCTCACAGCGGTCTAAATTCACATGGCGTGCAAGTAGTCCATCTGGATTTGACTGAGACTCTTTGATAGCTGGGACGTTTGAGACATGCCATGTTTGTTCACAGTCCTCATATAATCTTTTTTTGTCTTAGTTGAAATATTTTTGGTATTTATTTCAATTTGAATGCCACAGCTGATGTTTTTCATGTGCCGAACACAACTGAGCCCTTTCATAGATGCTAAATACATCATCAGCGGTACCAATAACAGACAGAAGCCGTTTCAGGAAACAGATTGGGATCTTGTACACGGTTTATTTGCTTTCACGGAGGTTATGTGGGCAGCCCGAGGCCTCAGAGATTCACATCTTTGCCCCCGGAGCGAGTAACGTCAGTCTTGCTCACGTCACCCCGTCCTGCAGAGGTTTGGCGAGTTGCCGAGTTAAAGTCTCATTAAAAACAAACAGAGCTGAATTGATCCTGATCCGTCACCTTTCTGTGAGCTTAATGAGGCCTTGTCCTCCATGCTTCACATCACATGCTTTAATGGCCGCCTCCTGTTTCTGTCAGAGAAGTGTGTGGGGGTGTCAGATCAGACCAACACACTTATTTCTGCAAACCAGTGAGTCATCGCAGAGAACATTGGTATGGCAACAAAACACACTGTTATGAAAAAGATTCTGTTCTGATAAAGGTCAAGATTTATATTTTAGTCGACAGGTGGTTTTTGGAAAGAGGAACGAGTTCAGGCTTTAAAAAACTGAAAGTTTGGCAGACAGATTTGTTGTTTTTCTGAGGCAGGTTTGGAAAAATCCCACAGTCAGACATTTTTTAAGAAGAGATTTTGTTTTTCTGATTAAGTATCCCAAATAAAAATGGGCTTGTGAATAGGCTGGTTAAAAAATACTAAAACAAAGTTAATATTCTTACATTGTTGTTGTTTTTAGTTAATTTAACAACCTGTTTCCTGAAGATATTTAGGCCTGTTTATGATACTAATTATCATCAACATTGAAATAAAAGCAACTTATTTACTCCATCGGGACATTTATGTGTGCAAAACAAGCAGCAGCCTCTATTGTTACTCCAATGTTGAAGTGTTAAAACTGCAGTTCCACAATTATCCACATGGAGCTGGCTCCAAAATTCAAAGAAACCCTGTTAGAACCAACTGGCAAACTCCGGTCTCAAAATATGAAGCCGATGCGGAAGTATTATAAACTGCAGTTCATCGAGCATCTGCTTGAGGCTGGCTGCAGAAACACCAGAAACCACATACACACCCATTAAAAAAAGACGATCTTTGCAGCATTAATAAACATGTTTACAGTCTGGTTCTAAAAATGGATTGGCTCTACGTAGCTAATTTCTCTATCAGCACACACGGGGATGAATTTTTTTTTCTGACCCGACGGCTCATAAGATATTAAGATTACCAGTTTTTGCCCAAATAAGGACATGACTGTCTTGATTGACAGGCAGGAACACTGTAGCTGTTGGCGAGGAGACTCAAACCCCGCCTCTTTACCTCACAAGTTAAGTTAAGTCAAGTTAGGTTGAGTTCAGGATTTCCAATATGACATCCGCCGACAATTGGCTTCAAAACAGTGCTCAGGAACAGATGGGTGACGTCACGGATACTACGTCCATTATTATACAGTCTATGGTTAGAGCTCCTTTTACAATACTGGTCTTTCACAGCAGAAATTAAGTCTGGTACAGAAAGCTGTTTTGGTCAAGAGTTATGAATAGTCTAGCCAAAAGTCAATAGTGATAAGTATAAGAATACACTTTATTGTCCCCACAGGGAATTTTGTCCTGGACAACAGTACCACCCGTGGCTGCAATCACAGTTCATATATCCATCAGACTATTAACACAGACATGGTAAAGCACAATTTGACAATAGACAAGATCTAACGAAGACCCAGAAAAAACACTGTCCCACCAGTACTGTTCCCTTCAAGTCCAAGTCAATGTCAGTGACTAGCTTATATTGCATTAAATAAATATTGCACTTGACCCTTTTGAAGAATCAAGTATTGCACATTAAGTATAGCTCCAGATCTGGTGCAAAACCAGATGAAGACAGCATTTCCAGTATGGTGACTGGCATCTTTGGGCTTCATAATGCCTCTCCAAAATCTAAGGGGTAATGACCAAGCAGCAACCTCCGGTCTTAAATTTATTAAGCTGATGCAGAAGTCCTAACAACTTCAGTTCCTTGAGCATCCACTTGAGGCTGGCTGCAGAAACACCAGAAACCACATACACATCAATTCAAAGAGACAATCTTTACAGCAGAAATAAACATGTTTACAGCCTGGTTCAAAAAACTGTTTAGGTCTGAATAGCTCATTTCTCTATCAGCACACACTGTACGGGGTGAATTTATTATAACTCGCTAGTTTTAAAGATATAATGGGTGGATACGTGTTTTGCAGAATTAGGGGCATGGCTGACTTGATTGACAGGCGGGCACACTGTATTGATTAGCGAGGAGGCTAAAGGCCCGCCTCTTTCCACCTAATGCCTCTCGTTTGGTTGAAAGTAAGGTTGAGTCGACATTTCCAATATGGAATATCTCTCTGAATGGATACCTGCTGACGGGGCTGATGGGAGCAAAACTTATAGGTCAAAATCTTGCTGCTAACTGAAGCTAAAAGGCTCCAAAAAGCAAGGAGGAACCACCTCGTTATTCCTGATCATCCTGTTTCTTCTCTCTCTCTTCTTAGGCACGAGTCTACTACAGGAGGTCGTGTATCTCGTGAGTCAGGGTGCAGACCCCGACGAGATCGGCCTCATGAACATTGATGAACAGCTGCCCGTCTTAGAGTACCCTCAGCCAGGCCTGGACATCATACAGGTAATGTAGCTGAAACCACGTTAGCATCATGTTGGAGCTGCAGGGTTTCTGATCCTGTTGGACTTTAAAATTGAAATACTAAACACTGCTTTGTTGTAGTTGGTGTGTTTTTGCAGAGTGGAGCAGATTTCTAACAAACTAACACCTTGTTTGGATGTGAAACATGAGAGGAAGGCTGTCGCTGTGTCGTTGATACTCCAATACAATCAGCACGAAGCTCCAACAAGGGCTGTGTGTGTTAGCTACTGTATATTCACGATTTACAAGCTTGTATGGCTGTTTGCTCTACCTCTCATACTCCCCCAGTTTTTGAAGAGAGGAGAGAAGGAGGAAGAAATAGATGAATGCGCATCTATCACCTTTGTTTTGGCAACATTTTTCCTCTTCCAAACCTACTGATTTGATTTAACCCCTTCATCTAACTTAAGTCGTTCCACGCAATCCCATGTCTACCGGACAAACCCTTACTCTCTATCCAAACAAAACAAAGTGGTACACATTCAACATCTCATGACTGGAGGTTAAAAACAACCCAGCAGAGGATTATTTGAGGAGACGTTACACCATGTCATAAATCAAAGATATAAAATAGATTAAAGGTAATCATTTTAATAAGGGCTGTAGGGACGGTTGTGTAAAGTCTTCTGTCGCTCTACTTAAAGTCGTTCTGCGTATGGCCCGATGATTTCATCTGGGTTATCTCACCCTGGGACACGTAAGAGACGGCATGAGTAACATGCCGGGACGTGGCTTTGTTTTAAAGCAGATAGGGAATGTAGGATGAAGGGCTAAGTTTGCATAGCTCAGGTTCTGTCGTCTTGATTTGGACTTTAGGGAGTCGACTAATTTGTGTTTGTTTGCAAAGATGCAAGCAAAAACTTTGTGTGCAATGAAAACTTTTAATTCCTACTATGTAAAATAAGAAAATGTAGCATGAGCATGGACGGAAAAACACTCACTTTTAATAAAGCGCTTTTTGTATGAGTTTTCGGAAAAAGATGACTTTTCAGACCAATCTGGACGTATTATTTAGTTTCTCGTTCTAGTTTCTACTAGATTAAATACATCTTTAGGTCTTAAACTGTTTCAGATGAAAAAGTCAGATAAATAATACTTAAATTTTAATAAACACAGCAGGCAGTGTGTTAATATTGGGACAAGCTTGAACTCTTTAATGTGGTTGCTAATGAATGATATAAAGAAGAAGAACTTTGTGATGTTAAAGATAAATTTGACCTTCAGAGTTATGGAAATGATGTTTTAATGCTAGTTTCATAAAATGTTTTATACATATCATGGAAATCCCCTTGTATAATATTCTTCTGTTAGACACACAAATAGACCAGAGAGAAAGTGTCCCACATTTTCCAAGAAGTGGAGTCTCAGATAACGTATATGTGACCTTTGTGAACAGATAAGATAAGTGTCACCTGGAAGCATCGGAGTGCTCTGCAGGACTGAGGAGTACAAAGGAGAGATGTTTGTCGTTACTATAAAACAAGTAAAAGAGAATTTAGCAGCTTACTGCTTTTAAACACACCATAAAAGCACCATAGTAAATGGTAGGTGGGTGTGCAGGGTCTGCAGGAGCCTCAATGGTCGTCACAGCTGTCAATCATGGTGCTCATGATGGAATGGAATTCTGCTGAGTCATCAAAGGCAGAGTTCTAGAATTCTGCCTTTGATCTCAGAATTCTGAGAGAAAAGTCAAAATTCTGAAGAAAAGTTGGATCCAGAAATAAACTTAATTTTCCCCTACCAACCAAGCGGTAACCTCCGACCGACTTGATTGACAGGCGGGAACACTGTAGCTGTTAGAGAGGAGGCTCAAAGCCCGCCTCTCACTTGCTCGACAGCAGTTAGATTGAGTTCAACATTTCCAATATGGCACCTGCCGACGATCGGCTTCAAACAGCGCTTCAGGAACAGATTGGTGACGTCACAGATACCACGTCCATTATTTTTACAGTCAATGCTACCAACATTGTGACATAAATCAGCATGATAAGAACTAAATATAATGGCAGAAACCATGTTTGACAAACATTCATTTGACCTGTGTTTTAATTGAAGAGTTCGACTCATGTCCCATCTGTTAACACAGAGGAGGCGGGCTTAAATAATTATCCTGCAGACAGTCAGCAGGGGGAGCTCTAAAAATTCTGGCTTCATCGTCAGTGAAAACTTAAAGCCTCCTTTTTAACATAATGTCTAATAGTGATAGACTCTTAGTGTAGCCTCCTCTTCCGTTAATGTGTAAATGTGGTGTAAAGTACGTTGCATTTAATGTATGTCATAAATATTAAACTTCAGATTAAATAACAGAGGCGTGTGTTGTGTTTCCACAGGAGCTGACCTCCCCTCGTCTGATCAAAAGCCATCTTCCTTACCGATTCCTCCCCTCAGCCATGCACAACGGAGAGGCCAAGGTTAGACACCCAAAGTGCAGACAGAAACCATAACCGTTCACTGAGCTCAGTTGAATACATTTCATTTTATATCATGTATCTGACTGCAGTGTGTCCTCCGTTTGGTCTCCTCCAGGTGATCTACATGGCTCGTAACCCGAAGGACCTGGTGGTCTCCTACTACCAGTTCCACCGCTCTCTCAGGACCATGAGCTACCGTGGGACCTTCCAGGAGTTCTGCCGTCGCTTCATGAATGATAAGCGTGAGTGTGAGAGTCGCTGCAGGAGCTCTGAGAGCTACCTGTGAGTGGTTCTCTTCATGCAACGCTCTCTCTGTCTCTCTCTGTTTCAGTGGGATATGGATCCTGGTTTGAACATGTTCAGGAATTTTGGGAACATCGTATGGACTCTAACGTCCTCTTCTTGAAATATGAGGACATGTACAAGGTAACATCATCATCATCATCATCATTTCTTTTGCTATTTTAATCTATTCCCGCCAGCTCTTATCTTACTAAGTAATGGCCAAATTAAACACTTCTCGTTTACGTAAGTTTGTATCAGACTTCCACCAGATCCGTGTCTGTGTCCGGTCCGTCTCCGATCCGTCATGGCACCGGATCTGATAGGTTTCTATTCTAGTCAATGTGTTAAATTCCACTGGATCTGCTCTGTTGAGTTCAGGCTACGTCTCTGATCCGGGAGGTTGGAGAACGCAGCCAGTGGGTGTTGACGGACGAGAGAGCATGGAGCCAGACCGCAGCGGATCAGAGACGGACTGGACATAGATCTGGTGGAATTCTAAAATATAAACATATGTACACGAAAAGTGTTTATGCACGCCAGAACACATCCTTGAATCTGCATCTTTCCGAGTACAATACACGTTTTTCAAGATCAGGCCTAAAACCTACAGCAAGTCATGATGTCACCTGAAATGATGCACGTTAAATAAGAGCTCATACTATGACGGTCTTAACTCCTGGTCTCTATGTCAGGGAGTTCGTATAGTGCCAGGTTATATCCCTCTCTCTCTGTGTCCATTAAGGTTGCCTACTTTTTGCAGGAAGCACCCAAATATTTCAGCTTTGTTCACATCTCACCTAAAAATAAGGAAAAGTTAAAAAAGAACTTCCGAGATGCCAAATCTATATCTTTGCAGATAAAAACAACGTATGCACAGCAAACTTCAGCAATGTGGCACACAAACACATACACGTATCCTATCTCCTCCATTTACAGAACATTCTTGTGCAAGCCCCTCCATTCGAAGAAAAAATGAACATAACACGGCGAATCAGTGCTTGCCCTTTGCTTTGTCAAAGGTCCCCTTTAACAGTATCTGCTCTTATCACGTTTACAAGGCACAGACTCTCTGGGTTTCTTGGAAATGCTTTCTTAGAACTCAAAGAAGATGCAATGCGTCTTAACATTATTATTTGCCTCTGGTAGTTGTGAGAAGTACATCATTTTTAATTGGCCAGTGTGTAAAAAGAAAGAAAACAAGCATCTCTCTGTTGAGGCTCACAGGAAAGATATTCATGATGCATCGTTTTTTATGTGCTGATCTCTGATCGGGAGAAAGACACAAAGACGGACTTTATTAAAACTGCTAAATGGGCTTTAAACAAGCTTACACAACAGGCATTCTAGGCTTGAGGTAGTTTATCCCTAACAAGTGGCTTCACTGGATCTACCAAGAGGGACAATGACAGCTTAAGTCAGAGAGAGTTTTCCATCATATGTGGGTCAGTAATCTCAAACTGAACACACACAGATACCCAAAGCAAACACACCTAACCCTGAGCTGTAACTGATAGCCTTTATGTTTAACAGCTCCTATAGATGACGTGTACGCAGAGCTGTACATCGTGTCCGTACAGCTGTCAGCGTCTCACCTTTCCACCAGTTTGTGTGCGCTCAGAGAACAGCATGTTCCTACAGCCGTGGGTGGATGCAGTTTGGGGAAGCAGAATCAGAGCTGTGGCGGTATTTAAGGACTCAAGAGGGAGGCCGTGTCTCAGATCTGTGTTAACCTTTCCCTTATTTCTCTCCGTCCCTCTACAGGATCCGGGGAATCTGGTGGAGCAGCTAGCCCGGTTCCTGGGTGTCTCTTGCGATAAGTCCCAGCTGGAGAGTATGGTGGAGAGCTGCAACCAGCTCATCGAACAGTGCGGGAACTCAGAGGCGCTGTCCGTCTGCAGGGGTGAGTGAGAGAGCAGCAGGATGAACAACCTGCTCCTCTGCTCGGAGACGCAGATCTCTGACTCCCTGAGGTCAGAGGTCAGAGGTCAGAGGTCAGAGACACAGTGGAGTCAAACCTCTGAAGCATCACATACGTTTAATCCTCGTTCACTACATCTGATGTTTTCTCTTCATTTTATGTCTTTGCCTTCATGATTTCTCAATATGCGTCCTATGATCTCACTTATTTTAAAACAACGATGGCACAGTGGGATGATTTCCAATCGAACCTTTGAACGAGTTCATGATGAGAACACAGCATAAGTCAGGCCGTCTCACTTAGAGATGTGTGGCAATCAATTTAAAGCACATTAAAGCTTGTCACAACTCACTTCTCAGTACTCATCATGCCTTCAGGTTGTTGTTAATCCAGTTAATTAATTAATTACTGTGCCTTCATATAAGCAAAGCAACCAAGACACTCACATGACATTTAGTTTTAAAGCTACAGTGTGTAGCATTTAAAGGTGCAGTGTGTAGTATTTAATGTTACCGGTCCCCCTTCTATAGAGAACGCCATCCTGCATCACCATTTTTCTATAGTAGCTCAGAATGGACAAACCAGTGATGTTTTTGTATTTAGGTAGTGGCTGGGCGAAATGCATAGATAGGTGGTAGCTGTGCACAAAAACAATTGCACATTTTTAGGTAAAATCTTGAGAAATGGAAGATGAAACTTATTATGCATCACATGAGCTTCTTGTCCTTGAAGGCCACAGTCACTTCACCTATAGTAGGGGTGAGCAAGGGAGCGTTTCCATCTTGAATCTGACGAAGATATCAACAAGTATCCCCATTTCTCCACACTCTACCTTTAAATTGTAAAAGCAGAAACTGCCATAACATTTAGTTTAGAGATCAGATAAATTTAATGATTTGGTTTGATCTGTGATGAATAGCTAATCAGTTTGATTATCTGTGTTTGAGCTGCAAAACCAGGAGACTGAAGCGGACTATGCAGGATAATATGACCAAACTGTAATCCACCGTAATCCTGATATGCTGTGCCATCATAATTTTTTAACTGCTGAGAGTAGAAGTGTTAGATTTTAACATTATTAATCAATATTCATTCAGAATAAAGCACTTAATAATGATTAAAAGCCACAACTCTGGACATTACCATGTGATCTAGCCCAGTTAAAACTCTGACTTTAAGCTCACAGATCTAGGAAAGACAGAGAGAGGAGTCCTCAGACTTTTTCCCCTTTCACCTCAGCTAGTTGGAATTGTTTGTCCCTAACACATACACGTTTTGCCCAACACTGTCAGCTATTTCTAAGCCAGCACTTTAAGCCCCAGAGGCCCAACAACAGCTGAGCAGTTTAAGTGTGCAGGAAAGTCGTACACGAGACCATAACACCACAGCAAGGACATCACCACTCAGGCTTCTTCTTACTTTCTTCACAATTTAACTCATCATTTATTTTGAACTGAGGTTTCAAGTTAGAGATACTGTAACCTCGTCTGACTCAGGGAGTTAGGAATGAAGATAAAGCAGCAGACTGTATGTGTGCATTAAGTAAGAGAAGGTCACAGCACCACCCTGTGGCTACATCTAAAGATTGCATCCATTTATAGATTAGTCTGATTCACCTGCACGTCCATTAAAGTCCAGTTTGATTTCACCTTCTTTAAGTTTATGCATCTTTGATGTTTGCTGATGAATTTATTTTTATCACCCTTCCTGTTTTTGATTTACATGTTTACTTTTTTTTTGTGTCATCTCTTGTTTTTCATCGTTTCTTTTCCTTTTAGTGCATGGGAGTCTGATGTCTGCTCTGCTTTAGGCTAAACACACAGCTGCCTGTCAGTCTGATGTGACTCAGATCTCAGATCAGTCTCTGTCTGACGCTCAGCTCAGCAGGTGAGTCACCGCTGCGGTTGCCCGGCAGCTCAAACGTGTCAAATAAATGTGATGTTTTCAGCGCAGAAAAACAACATCCTACAGAAATGATTGTACGAATCATCTGAATGTTTGTGCAGACAGACAGCATGCACGCTTAACCTCTGAGGAGGGCAACAGAAATACTGAACGAAGTATTAAAAACAGAGCTAACAAAAGGCTTGATCGCAAAGTAATTCATGTATTATGACCAAGGTGTTCTGCTTCTTTAAGTCCATAAATGGATCAAACAAATGAAAGACTGCTCAATACTTCTCAAACCTGTGTCGTATTGCTCCTGGACTACAGAATCCAGCTGAGCTTTAAAAAGTCCATCCTTGGGAACGTAACTTTCAGCTAATCTCGAAGCCGCCAAGAGATGCAGTTTACGTCATATCCACCTAGCCAGCAGAAACATCCACCTGGATGCAAACAGCTATGCACCTGATCATACCTCATCCTGGCATAAAGGACCAGGCTGTAAACATGCTGTTAAAATAAGCATGTTAGAATGAGCTCGAATGGAGACAGCCCCATGTGGACACTCAAGGAACTGCATTTTTTTGTATACAATGTGGCCTAGCTGTAAACATGTAACTCTGCAGTATGTCACATCAGAAACTTTTGCTTTTAAGAGGTGCTATAAAAGGCTAACCTGCTGCTATTAACGTCGATTTTTACTTGTGTATTTATAATACTTGACTGATTATGTTGGCTAGGCTAACAGGCTAGCCACTGATAAAAGCTAAATTGCTTATATGTCATCATGGAAATATCAAACAACCAAACTTTCCATACATACGAAAGACAGATGAGGAGAATCTCATTTGTTTATCCGGGAAAGCCTCATTCGGATTAAAAACCTCTCTTACAAGAGCGTCCCGTCCAAGATCAGCAGCAGTCATAGACGTACAACACGGAACTACAAACACAGGTCAACACATCCTGGATCACATGCGAGTAACTCCTCAGTGGAAGCATCTACAGCCTGATGCATCCTCCTTACAACACCTTTAGGCTTGAGACCGGCTCTTTCAGACCTAAATCCTCCTGCAGGAGTCTTTGGCTGATTTCGAATCCCCTTACTACCCTAGCGCTGATTTGGCCAAAACAAAGCATGTGAAAAAGAGCAAAATCTGCAGTATGCTAAAACTACCTGGTTGTCGTACTGATTAAGGAACATGTATCAGTATGCAGCGGGCCAGGAAGCTGCATTAGCGCCACCTACTGTGTTGGAGTTGAACTACATGTTTAACAGGTCGTTACATTTACAGTGAAGTCATGTGAAATAAACGTTGGTGAATCTTGTAACTTCCAGTAATTACAGAGCCGATAAACATCTCACAGGTATCTGTTCATGTCTGTGAGAATTATTTAGGTCCATATAAACCACTTCTTAACTCTTTAAATCATAGGTGATGCTAAAGAAGCAGTTTCTCTGTCAGCTTGGCCGTTGTTTACTTCTGCTTTAAGAAACCGGAAATCCAGCGATGCATGACCCAGCATCCTGCAGACCAGATCCAACAGAACAGTCCTACTACAGACCATATTCAAACGCAGTATGCAGTACGTACGGCAGACTACATTCGTAGGTTGTATGTAGCAGGCAGTTAAAAAAAAAGCTTTAGTCTTCTAGCTTCCAGTGTTTTCCAAATTAATAAAGTTTCATGTTGTGGAGCTACTAGCGGCGTATGGATCAACCACTTTTCATCCTCACTGTCATTTGTTTTTTTGAATGCAGTGCTTCATTTTCAACACCAGAGGATGCCACTTAAATGCTGAAATATCACCTGCTGCGTCGTTACTACATTTAACATCCTAGAGGAGCTGCTTTGGAGAATTTGAACACCTTGGTTTTTAAGTAACATTAAGGAACTCTCACAGTGCTCTTTGGATTCAATTTTCGTGTTGAGTAAAGAAGTAACTGAACTTTTAATTCGTATTAACTCCTCCCTCTCGCTGTCTCTGCAGGTCGTGTAGGTCTGTGGAAAGACGTCTTCACAGTCTCCATGAACGACAAGTTTGACACGGTGTACAGACAGAAGATGGGGAAGTCCGACCTGACCTTTGACTTCTTCCTGTGAGGAGCTCTGCCCCCCCTCGTCCCACCGTCACCACCTCCTGACTTGCCACATATCTCCTCCAGTACAGTCGACTTACCGCACACTTCCTGCCACAGACTCACAAACCGACACCTCCATGCAGTCTGAAGTTTAACCCTTTCACTGACTCACAGGTCATTAGAGTCCTCTGTGGAAGTCCAAATGAATCCAGATTTATCAGAAACCAAACGTCCCTCAACCCCCCTACCTCTACAGAGAATCAGGGGAAGTGAAGCCAAACCTGTAGAGAGAAGTTTAGCGCTTAAATCAGCACCTTTAGAGACTTCCTTTTCTGTTCGAGGAGCTTTTTGTTTTTACTCAAAGTGCTGCAGGCTTCTTAGCATCATCGCTATCATCACCGGACATTTGTGTGCGAGCTTCGTGCGTGTGTGTGTGTGAGCTTTATGTGTATGTGTGGATGTTTGTGAGTGTGTTTCAGATACAGGGAGAGAGAGAGAGGGGTATCGAGAGACTGTGTCAGGGTTAACTGAGTGATTTAAGGATCTGCCAATCAAAATATATCCATCAGTAGAGGTAGGATTTAAGAGTGAGAAAAACAATGGCGCCACGACCTCCTGATTTTAGAAATGCCATTGATATATCAAAGTCAAACTTTGACATTTTAGCTGCTATCTTGAGTAAAAACATGAAGGTTATGTTTGCAGCTCATGCATTTGCTGTGTTGTTGTATTTACAGTGCAGGTATTTACTGCCCTCTAGTGGCTCAAACGAGCAACTACTGCTTGACTACAGGTGCAGTGTGGCCAAAAACAGAACACTTTGAAAGACTTTAAATCCACAATACCTTTTTGAATCAAACTCAAGACAAGAGACCTTTATGGGTTTTAGTTTCCTTAGATTTCAAGATTAAAAAACAACATTTATATCAGATTTTATTATCAGAAAGTGTCATGAACAGCTATATGAGAGGTAAACTAACCTATATTTAAAACATGAACGTGAGAATCAAAGTTAGAAAGAGATTAAAACTCAAAGAGGACAGAGGCAGCTCAATTATTTTGACGATTAAAATGGAAGTTTTAACATCCTGAGCCGACAGTGTATGAGAAAACTTGTAGTTTCACCTCTAATGACCCTTTAGATGTACTTTGTCTGTGTCGCTTCGTTTGAGAACTTTAACTGCACATTAATTAAAAAACAAAATCATAAATGAGGCGCACTAAGGTTTGAAGTTTTCATTCGGGTATCTTATCTTCCTCTTAAATTCAAAGTCCTCTTCGTCTCTTACTCATCAAGCAGAGTTCAGATATCAAATAAAGAATAAAATATTGCAGCAGCAGGCTTCTTTGACTTCGGTTTAAACGTATAAAACAATAAAACTAGTGGCGCTAAATGTGACCGCTCAGCAGGGTGCATCTGATATTTAAAATGTGGGATTAATCAGGAAACAGATTTTCTTGAAGTCCTCAGAAAGTCTTTGTGGAACAAACCATGAACACAACATTTTTAAGGTTGATGTAGTGGTAACTTTAAATCACATCCCTCCCTTCTTCCTGCTCCCTCTGACTCTAAATGGGAGCATAATCTACTAAATGAACATCACGCTGTGTTAAAGAAGACTTGAAACTACAGATTGAGACCTCAATCTCATGAGGTAAAAGTTTACCAAGGGAACAAACCAATGGAGAAGTAACTCATTTACTCATCTGCTCTACTCCTTTACGGAGGCAGTAGTCTCCCCCTGCTGGCCACGAGAGAGAATGCAGGTTGAAGACACTTCTGCACCATCTTCAATATGAAACCTACGTTCTTTTCTCAAACAGGCTGTGGTTGGATGATGGCTGATTGGAGTTCACGATCAGCCGCTCACTGCACCGCAGCAGAGTCTGCTCTCAGACATCACGTACAAACAGTCCTCCTCCTCTTCCTCTTCCTCTGTAGTCCTGCAGACTGGTCCGTGCGCTCTTCAGACACTCGTGAATGTCTTTATTGTGTGGATGTAAACGACAACACTCGTCACAGCAGCGCCTCTTTCTTTCTCTCCATTGTTCTCTCTCTCTTCTGCGTCACTCTGTTTACAGCCGTTGGTAAGGCTTCCCAGTCCGTCTCCTCTTTATGGTTTGTTTGGGTTTTATACATGCCTGCCTCTGTTTCCTGGGCGTCCTGTTCTGATTTTTCATGCTTTGCTTGCTGGTTTATTAATAAAGTTGTGTCTTCAGGCAATAACCGACGTATCTGCTGTCTTTATTTTACTTTCAGAGTCCAGAGTCTTTGTTTGACGACATGCAGGATGCTAGAATGTGTATGAATGTCTGTTATTTTAACGATAAAGACATTTGTAATCAAATCAAAGTCTGCACACAGGTTGGGTTCAGGTTGATTGTGACTTTTACAGAAAAAATCCAGTCCACTTCATTTATAACACTTTAAAAATACAAAATAAAGTTAACCAAAGTGCTGCACAGTGAGGCTATATAAGAAAAACACTCAGAACATAAAACACTGTTAAATATATAAATAAAATACAATAAAAGAATCATAATGAAAGAAAATCCACTTAAAAATAATTAAAGACACATAAAACACAGTAAAAACATAAAACATTAAAATTAATAAATACAAATAAAAATAAAATAACAAAAATAAAAAAACATAACACAAACAATACTTCGACACAAAAACACTAAAATATTATAAATAAAATAAAATAAATACAAATAAAGAATTCTAAATAACTTAGTAGTAAAAATGATTAAAGACATAAAACAGTGTTAAAAATAAATAATTTAAACAAATCAAATCAAATAAATTGATAAATAATAATCAAAATAAGACAAGATTTATAAAAAAAATACTTATACACATAAAAACACTGTAAAAAATTAAAATAGAATTAAAATATAAAATAATTAAATAAATGAAATACAATAAAGTAAATATAATTAAACACACAAGACACTTGTGTTTCTTCATTGGAATTTTTTGCTGCTATTTTAATGATTGATAGTCACTGTCTGATGCAAATGTGTACAGCACTGTTAAATGTTGTCCAAAGACAGTCATGTCATCTCCTTAAGTAGCTTTTTTTTAATAGTATGGTGCTATTTGTACTTTTCTTTTCTTTTCTTTTTTCTTTTCTTATTTTCTTCTTTTGTTTGTGTTTTGTTTTCTCCTCTCCCTTTTTTATTTTCATTTTATTTTACTTTACTTTATTTTTTTTGTTTAATCTTGTTCTTTTTAGGGAGCCTTTTTAACATCTGGCAAGAGACTACGGATGTAAACTAGCATTTTGGCTAATTTTGGCATATTTTCAAAATGTTAATATTATTAAACAATGAGTTTTAATAATCTTAAATTTAATGCTTTTGCATGAGCATCTTCTTCAGGGTGTTTGATGCACTACAGCTCAAACAGTAAATGAGTGAGAGGAGCTGGGTGAGTCAGAGAAGCAGAAAAGAACTAAAAGTCCTTCTATTCAGCTCAGTCCTCTGAGCATTTAAAGAAGTGAAGGAAATAAAAGAGACAAATAAAGTCCTGTATTATCTTTGTTTCCATAGTGACAGACAACAGGAAAACAAACAAAGCCTGCTGCATACAGTACGGTGTCAAAACACACACACGCACGCACGCACGCACACACACACACACAAAGGAGACACACACACACACTCACCAACACACACAGACAGAGATCAGGTTCAAGTGTTAAGTAGCAACCACAGTCCGTCCTCTCAGTGTCGTTTATCACCTCCTGTCTGCCATCAGTCTCCACAAACACACACACACACAGAAACACACCAGTCTCTCTCAGGACGGCCGGCTGCTGCCTCTGCACCCCGGACTGAGACCAGGCATGATCAGCCGGCGGCCTCACACGGCTCCCAGCACACACACCTCCACCAGAGGATGGAAGGGTGGAGGAGGGAAGCAGGCATGGCTCCACACAAATAAAGGTGAGTGTGTTATTACAGTTTTCTGTATTATTCCTCACACAAAATGATCCAAATTAATGTGAAATTCAAGGTTTAGTTTGTTTATGACAACAGCTGTGTTTTGTGCAAAAGTTCTGCAAAAGCACTTCTGACGCTCAAACTATTTCTATATAGTCGATAATCCCTTCCTCATGCTTCAAATAGAATGTTTCAGAAATATATGTTAAAATAGCATTCAAAATAACATGCAGTGTGACTGTTTTGGTCTACTTTAAAAGAACTTGTGCACTGCCAATCGTGCTTGGTCTAAATTACTAAATTTTCCACAACCTGACAACCCAGTAGTTTTATCAAGATGCTCATAGTGATCTAAAATGCTCTGGAGGACAGTAAACCAACGATAAATAAAATCAATACATACAACTTAAAGATCTTTAAAAACGGGCCTGATTAGAAAGTTATGAGTGATTTGTTTACAAAAATCTGATCTTATGTTGTATATTTTTCAATTTTTTCTGCAGATGTTATATCTCATCCAAGGAACTCAAAAATTAGTTTAACATGCAGCTATTTTATACTCATTACATGCAACTCAGGCTTCATCTTTAGCTTGTACTCTCTTGAAATAAGACATTTAAAGACACTATGAGGAGTTTTTCACCAGCTGAGAAACAGACTGAAACCAACACTGATGCCTCTATATCACATTCCAAAGCAAACAAAACCACAATTAGCAACACTGATACCTTCTCTGTTGTCATTTTTAATGCCTTATACCACTCAGTGGGGGTAGGTGTCAGACCACATGATTGCCATTTGACTTTAGAAACATGCTTTTATATATATATATATACATAAATCTGTCTGTTAAAAGACAGCAGGGTGAGGTTTTTGTTGAAAACACTACTTTTGCATGTACAGAACAAGAGATAAGAGGTATCACTTTGTCCACAATGGGGCGCCAAAATTGCTATAAATCAAAAGTTCCTCACAGCAGCTTTAATCTGTCATCAGTCAGGGTCAACCCATGTGTGAACACAGCAGGTAAAATTGCGACCGGTGCGATTTTCATGCACGTAATGAAGCTGCTCCAGTGTTTTTCTCTTGCACTCCATCGTTGAAACACTACAAACTACCTAAAAATGTAGTCTGTAATTTGTACTGCATACTGCGTTTGAATATAGTCAGTAGTTTGTACTGTACACTGCGTTTCAATATAGTCTGTAGTATGACTGTTTTGTTGGATCTGGTCTGCAGGATGCTGGGTCAGGCTTCACTGATTTCCGGTTTCAGAAAGTGGAAGTAAACAACTGCCCAGCTGATAGAGAAACTGCTTCTCTAGCATCACTTATGATTTAAAGAGTTAAGAAGTGGTTTATATGGAATTTAATAATTTTCACAGACATGAACAGTTACCTGTGAGATGTTTATTGACTCTGTAATTACTGGAAGTTACAAGATTCATAGACGTTTATTTCACATCACTTCACTGTAAATGTAACGACCCGTTAAACGGCTAATTCAGCTAAAAACTGAGAGCCACCTGTCATATATGGATAAAAGAAGGTGTGCATTGTGGGTAATAGACTGGCCCGCTGCATACTGAGGAAGGTTCCTGAATCAGTATGACATCCGGGTAGTTCTGGCATACTGCCAATTTGCTCTTGTTCACATACTGAAGACTGAATTTAGGCCAAATCAGTACGCACTGATAGGATAATAGGCAGATTCAAAAACAGCCTCAGACAATGGATCTCTTGTAAACATTATTCAGCAACTCCTGCAGCAGCCTTTTCATATCATGTCTTGGTCCTGAGACCCTCCTACACTACCGACAAGGAAAACTTTTACTGTGAGGGACACGTGTGAAAAGCAACTTTTGAACACTTCAAGGGTGGACTCCTCAGGTGTGAAAAGAGACCCAAACTGTTTTTGTAGTGGGCTGTAAACATGTTTATTTCTGCTGTAAAGCTGGACATTTTAATATGAGGCTCTATGGAGACTGACTCACTTTACGAGACAGCCTCTTGTGTACATTTGAGGAACTGCAGTTTTTGGGACTTTTGCATAATCTTTAATCCAACTTTACAGCACATTATGTGGCACAAGTGTGAATGTATGCAGGTCCTTTGCTTTATGTTGCATGTTTTTATGAGCCTCCTGGAAGCGTCTGTATCCACATTAGCGTTAACCAGCTTCAAATGGCGAGTAAATTCAAAGTATCCTCCTCACCCAGGTTGGCAGCTTACCTTTCAGCCGGTGGAGCCTCTGATCTCTGACAGACTGGAGGACATAAAGTCGGCCTTCAGGGCGGTGGATCCTCGTCTGACAGGACATGTGAGCAAAGAGGAGTTCAGACGAGTCCTCCGACCTGACCAGAACCGGCTCCAAACTGTGGTCAACCAGGTGAGAGGGACGATTACTTTTCTCTCTGCAAGAGGTCGACAACAATCACACGTCACACACTTCATGACCTAACATAAAGGCAGCACACACTTAGCTGGAATACACCTCAGTGTCTGAGAGTCCTAGACCAGGTGCCCCTCATTGATTAATCAGTTGTAGTTCACCTGGGCTGGGCCAAAGAGGCTGTCATGTGAGGCCTCATCCAGAAGATGGCGGTATAAGCTTTGTTTTGGTCTCCTCCTTGCAGCTGACAGTGATAGATGAAGCTGTGTGGCCGTGGAGACTGGTCAGAGGAGAAGTGAATCTGGCAGCTGTTAAAGCAGACGTTATTTGTTTGCACCTCTGTTGCGTTGGCTGGCATCAGGTTTTTCCTCTGATCCAGCACACACACACTTCATCTCTGCTGTGTTTCATCTCATGCATTCCTCAGCAGTGTGAAGAGAGTCACTAAAACATGAAAGAACAGGTTTTTAAAAACCCAGAACCAGGATGTAAAGGCCTCGTTTCAGGGCGCTTCTTTCCCTGGCACTGATCAATCAGGCGTGTACGTGCACGGCGCTGTAATTCCCCCCTCTACCTTCTCCCTCTTCTTCATCTGTGTGCACGCTGCCTCTGTCACTCCGCTGCGTCTCTGTAATCGTCTCCACTGTTCCTCTTTGTTCCGTCTCAGCGCTCACGCCTGACAGTTTGACTGCCTGTCGTTCCCACACAGATTTCCACCCATAATATCAGCACTTTGTCTCTTCCACCCCCCCAAATACACAACCCCACGCATCCCTGCACCCCCTCCCACTCGCCGCCTCATTCATTAAAGACAGTGAGTGTGTGTGTGAGTGTGTCAGTGTGTGTGGGTGAGTGTGCTTTCTGGAGAGTTGTGGAAAGTTTACTTTAAAGGACGATCAGCGGAGTAGCAGCTGTTGTTCTGGTGACATTTTGATGTGGAAGTTGCTTTGTGCTTGAGGGAGCGAGGTGCCACCCACCCCCTTCTTCTTCTTCTTGCTTTCTTCTCCTTCTTCTTCTTCTGTTATTTATTTATCTATCTATCCCTGACACGTTTTCAAAGGGAGCGATGGAGATCTTTTTTGTTGTTAAATTTAAATCTATTATTAAGTGTTGGAGGTAGCTGAGCTTGTAAAAACAAAGTTGAGCTTAAAAGGAAAATCTGGTGGTGTTCCTTTTTGCTGGGGTCTATTTTTTATAACATAATTTAACTGCATCGACAAAAACATTAATTTAGGACGGAGGAGATGCAGGTCGTCTCCTGCCTCAGTTTTACTTACTTCCGAGTGATCGTATGACTTTTGTGTTTTAAATGGTTCATTCGAATCCAACACAATCTTAACGTGTCAGACAAAAACACATGGAAGTAACCAAGCAGACTCCTATGTACGAAATTATAGTTACTGCACAACTACTGAATATCATACGGACACCTCCCTCAGGCGGGTCCAGTCCAGTGGCGGCTGGCCAAAAGACAGAAACCATGTTCGACAAACATGTATAAACAAACCTGTACTTTAATTGGAGTGTTCAACCCATGATCCATCTGTTAACATGGAGGGGGCAGGTTTTAAGAATTATACTGCAGACAGTCAGCAGGGGTGGCTCTAAAAGTTCTGGCTTCAGTTGTGATAGCCCGTCTATGATGAGTTACTTTATTTTAATTGTTTTAAATATCAGTGAAATTTGTGAATTTAAAAATCTAAAGATTTTCGATATTTTTTTGACTGATAACTTAGTTAGATATATCTATTTTTGTAATTTTCAACAGTCATTTTCTTTTATTATAAATATTTTCTTTTTTCTTTTTGATGTTTATTTCTTTTTGAGAAAGTACAAACTGGAAATAGCAGAGAAAGTCAAGCTTCATTGATGTTTAAAGTTTACCTTTAATTCATCGTCCCCTGACCTCTCTGTTACCTTCGACCTCACGCTGAACTGCAGGTGTTTCCACGCTGTCACAGGTATGTAGAGCACAAAGACCCCCCTCCTCCTCCTCCCCTGAGGTGGGGGCTGTGTGTTACGCTCCGCGGCTGCTGATAGCAGTGATAATTGGACGGGTGGTGTCTATAATAAGACTGAATGCTGGGAGCTCCACCGGGGACCGCTGCACTGGATTACACCATGAAGGATGTAGGGCAGGGCAGCAGGGACTCTACTTTGATTATGAGCCACTAAAATAGGTATCATACATGTGTGAGCTTTTAGAAACTAGTTCTCTGAGTCTATGGGTTTGGGAAGGTGCCAAATCTTAAATGTGTTTGTTCAAGCACGTGTGTGAGAATCAGCACAAGGTCAGAATGAAAGCAGGCGGCTGGATTCCCCAGGTGAGCAGAGCACCTAGCTTATTCCCCCGGCCAGCCTCGTCCTGAAAATTACTGCTCAACCCACCTGATGCCAGCCAGACGCATCACTACACCACTCCGTCTCCACAGAGATGCCATTACATCCGTCATTATCACACACATAGCAATGTTTGGAAAATTTTAGTGAATATAAACTGATGGACCCGAAGCTGTACAAAAAGCAGGCGCAGTCAACGTGACATCATCCGTTGGTTACTTGACTCGAGTTTGGCAATTTGTCCGCTGCCATGTTGGTTTCCTGGCTCCAGAAGTGACCACATTTGGATGAGAGGGTGCAGCAGGAAAGCAGCCAGGGGTTTGCAAAAACACAGAATGACACTCTTAATCTGGTAGATGTCGACCAGAGTTATTTTATCTGCAGGGTGGGTAGGGATCATAAAGCCAGGGTGCAGATAATGACACGCACAAGAAACTTAAACAATCATAATTTGACTTTTGGTGTCTTGACTGAGTGTATAAACTGTTAGTCCATAAAGCAAACACACAGACAGACAGACAGACAGACAGACAGACAGACAGACAGACAGACAGACAGACAGACAGACAGACAGACAGACAGATAATTAGTCTGATATTTACATGAACAAACCTCCAAAAGGCTCCAAAACCAGAAACACTGCCCAGAGGGTAAAGTTCAGGGTCTGAATTAGCTGAGGGGAAACAGCAGACAGCTAGCAGCTCCCACCTGTCACTCAAAGAGGCCACAATCCTAATCCTACCTGCCTTTAATCCTTAATCTGATGTAAATAGGTGAGTTGTATATAAATTCAGACATACAGTTGTCATGGTCGTCCCTGGTGTCTCTTTTGTCGTCTAGAATTAAACACTGATCTATTCAGAACATTCCATTCTATTCTCCTTTGATCTGTTCCGTTCTATTCTCCTCTCTGCAGGTTGATTATACATGACATGTGTGATCAGGTTGTCCCTGGTGTTTATTGCTATTGTTATGGGGTTTCAGCCAATCAGAATCAAGCATTGTACACAGCCGGGTAATAACCTGTTGTAAACAGGTGAGTTGTATATAAATTCAGCCGTACAGTTGTCATGAAGAGAGAAATGAGCTATAGAGACCCAAGCTGTTTTTAGACCAGGCTGTAAACATGTTTATTTCTGCTGTAACATTTTAACATGGGGCTCTATGGGGACTGACTCACCACTGGAGACACACTCTAGTGGACACTGGAGGAACTGCAGGTTTTGGGTCTTCCATATTTGGATAATTTCGAAGTCCAGGGTTGCAGCTTGATATATTGTTATCTGTAAGTGTGAGCTTTCCCAACCCTTTAACGTCAATTTGTGTTTCTTTTTTGATTATTAAAAAAACCCCAACAACTTATATGCATAACAAATTTCTAATTTCCTCCTTTTACTCTGTTTTCTTTTTTTTTTGGTAGTAATTCATGCAAAGTAAGATCTGTATTTTTTGCCTTTTAAGTTTTATTTTTGCCATAAATGCTCCTTAAGTTCTAAACTATTACAATATCAATCAAATCATTATATACATTGTATCATCTGTTATATTGTTACTTTGAAATATATTCAATTTGTAAGATTAAAGCAGCTTTGCATCAAATTCTTGTGCATCTTGCAAAAAAGGATACCACGTCTTTTCCTCTCCTATCACAGAAACCCTTTCCTGCCCCATCATCTTCATCCTCTCTTCCTTTCCACTGATTGTGTGTTCATCTTTGCTGCAGGTGTGTGAGAGCAGTGCTGAAACAGTCGACTACCTGCAGTTTCTCAGGAGTTTCAGTCGAGCTCCGGCCGCCTGCAGAGCCTCTGGCAGTCGCTGCAGTGTGAGGTATGCACTCTTCTCTCCTCCGGCAACACACAGCAGACGTTTCTCAACTATGAAATACAAAAACACACACTTTGCAACGCAAGGCTTTTGGTTGCAGCTTAACATTCTTTAACTCTGTGTGTTCGTCAGGTGTGGTCCACAGAAGTCTCCCATGTCTGTGTCTGAGATTGAGAAGCATCTCAAAGAAAAGGTGTGTACCCTCCATTTAGCTCCTATTGCTAAAATGTTTGCATTGGTCTGTGGAAAGCTACCTAAAGTTTGTACCTCAGTAGGTAAAATCAGTCATAGATAGAGCAATATTTGCACGAGCAGAGCCCTCAAACCTCAAATGGCACAGAAGCAAATTTATTTTCTGAAATTAGACCAAACTTAAAAAGTTCACTTAAAGTTGTGGGGAAGAAATCAACTATATGCGTTCACACATGCAGCTCAGTCCAATCATTTTTGGAAGTTTTGTGTGAGTTTGAATGCAGCTGATATGACAAGTGCAACAACTCCTGTGAGAACTGAACAGATGTGAGATTGTGGGAGTTTTTAGAATCAGAGATCCACGTAAAGAAAGTTCTTTAACAAACAAAATCTTATGAAACGCTGACATGACTCACACAGCATCATCACAGTGTGTGTGTGTGTGTGTGTGTGTGTGTGCGTGCGTGCGTGCGTGCGTGCGTGCGTGCGTGCGTGCGTGCGTGCGTGCGTGCGTGCGTGCGTGCGTGAGTGTGTGAGTGATTCATGTGTGTGTGTGAGCGATTGATTCATGTGTGTGTGGGGCCGGCTCTGGCAGGATTGAGGCTGTACGTAGGAAGCATGACAGAATCGACTCTGGATTTGTGCTGCCTGTGTTCCACATATTACAGCAAGATGCGGATGTTGTTGTGAAATTTGACTAAATCCTCTCTGTGGATAAACGGATGCCTGAGGGCTACCAGGCCTGTCCTAGTCCTCCTGACAGACAAACATCAGGAAAAACATCTCTCACAGCCCACGTCCTTCAGTCCACACATTTATTCATACTCTACCATGTCTTCCTCTTGCTTCATCACTCCTTTATGTCTGTGCGTTTGCTTTTTCTGCCACTTGTCTTACAGTGCAGCCAGATTTCTCCAAAGAAAGCGACTTCTAGGAAAATTATTTAATGTGAGCTAGGGCGACAAAACCTGTCAGCTCTGTGTCAGAGTAACCCACGCTGAGAGACACATCAACCCTTTCAGACGGTAATATCTCTGAAACATCACTCACAGGAGTCATCTCAAACCAGATTTACTTCTCCCATATCATCTCCTTCTTTTTTATTACATTTCTCAATATCAAGTCCTTTTATAGAGCGGCGTTAGATGAAATGAGAAATACACATTAGGTTTCATAAATAGCTCCATACGTGGGCGGATGACGTGGCAGCTCCCAAAAACCAAAGCCAAAAGATTTGGAGCTCCCTCTACTGGCTGGGTGCAGAATAGGTCATAAACTCTGCCTCCTCCATGTTAACACATAGGACATGGGCCAAACTACAAAATTAGAAGACATGTCAAACATTTTAAAAATGGCTTATAATGCTGAATTATGTCCAAGTGTTCATGTTTCTGACTAGATGACTAGTTATCATTCATTATTTGATGTTATAAAAAGAGGCATGAACAGTAAAGATGAGAGGGGCAAAATAAGATTTTTTAGATTCAACTATTATTCAGATTTTTGACTTTTTTCTTGGAATTCTGACTTTGATTTCAGAATTCAGCCTTTGTTCTCAGAATTCTGCTTCTGATCTCAGGATTCTGCTTTTAGTTCTAGAATTCTGCCTTTGATTCCACAATTTTGATTAGAGAAATCTGCCTTTGGTCTTAGAATTCTGCCTTTGATTCTAGAATTTTGCTGTCAATTCTAAAATTCTGCCTTCGATATCAGAATTCTGCATTCGATTCTAAAATTCTGCCTTCGATTCTAAAATTCTGCCTTCGATTCTAGAATTATGCCTTTGATCTCAGAATTCTACTTTTATTCTTAGAATTATGCCTTTGATTCTACAGATTGGCCATTGATCTTGGAATACTTCTTCTAGAATTCTGACTTTGATCTCAGAATTCTGCTTTTGTTCTCAGAATTCTGCCTTTGATTCTACAATTCAGCCTTTGCTCGCAGAATTCTGCTTTTGTTCTTATAATTCTGCCTTTGATTCTACAGACCGGCCTTTGATCTCAGAATTCTGCTTTTGTTCTCAGAATTCTGCCTTTGATTCTACAGATTGGCCATTGATCTTGGAATACTTCTTCTAGAATTCTGACTTTGATCTCAGAATTCTGCTTTTGTTCTCAGAATTCTGCCTTTGATTCTACAATTCGGCCTTTGCTCGCAGAATTCTGCTTTTGTTCTTATAATTCTGCCTTTGATTCTACAGACCAGCCTTTGATCTCAGAATTCTGCTTTTGATCTTAGAATTCTGCCTCTAGTTCTAGAATGCTGCCTTTGATTCCACAATTTTTATTCTAGAATTCTGCCTTTGATTCCAGAATTCTGATTGTAGGAATCTGCTTTTTGTCTTAAAATTCTGCCTGGTTCTAGAATTCGACCTTTGATCTTGGAATTCTGCCTTAGATCTTAGAATTTTGCTTTTGATTCTAGGATTCTGATTTTGTTCAAGGGTCAGACTTGTTCAAAAAGTCAGTGGCCCTGATGCTCTTCCATTAAGGCCATGATTGACCGCTCTGTTGATCAATGAGGCTCCTGCAGCGTTGTGTGCACTGGAATAAACCTTCATGCTTTGCCGTCACCACCACAAGATGTCAGCCCCTCTCTCTGGGGGTATTTTGGCTTCATTTTTGTACAACATGAGGAGGTGAAGGTTTGGTACAGGTTATAGCAGATCTACCCAGGTGAGATGTGAACCACCTCCGGAGTGCTGAAAACCCAGACGTAACCCTTAAGTTACCTCTCTTACTACAAACCCTGCTTCTTCTCTGCTCTGATCTCATGGTGCTGTTTCCCTCTAAAGATCCCTCTTCTGTCCTTTTTTAACCATCAGCATTTAAAGCTGTTCGTTATGTGCAGCCAGTTCTCCTGCGGTCCTCCATCATGCCTCCAACTGTGTTTAAATCCTCTCCATACACGTCCCCCTTCCACCCAAACAAACGCCAGTCATTTCTAAATCCATCTTCTTAAACGCTCCGTGTCTGACGTCTGAGATGCTCAATTCCGTTGTCATGGAAACAGGATTTAGAAGTTGGCGTGCCCAGGTAGGGTCCCCTCTGAGGGACCGAAAGAGTCTCGTTTTTTAGAGAGAGTCGTGATGAATAAATCAGATATACGGAGCGATGTTTCCTGAACACACAGAGAAGTCTCCGGGGAATCCCTTGCTGTGGTGAGCTCCGTTTTAGTGACTTTGATCTCTGTCAGGATTGTTTGTCAATTACCGTAATAAGTGTGAACGTGTAGGAGTGTGTGCATATGTGTGTGTGCACGGTCACTGTCTGATGACTCGTCTTGGAGGACCAGCTGGGCCTGATAATGAGTGATGCACACACACATATGATGAAGTACCAGTCACAGCTGTTTACCCCATGTGCTCGCCTCACTTATCAATATTCAATTAAGATCACCACATCACACACACACACACACACACACACACACACACACACACACACACACACACACACACACACACACACACACACACACACACACACACACTCACACACTCACACACACACACACACACACACTTTTACAGAAGCTGTCCAAGGGTAGAATGAAGGATGTTTCTTAACCGTTTATTAACTCCATCTGTGTCTCGATCTCGTCCTCTCCCTTCTTGTGTGTGTGTGTGAGTTTTCTTGCTGCAAAGATAAAGCTGAGAAGATGTGGAACATTACATTAACATGAATCATCTGCTTTATTTTTGCCAAACTAGCCAATGTGTGACCATCCTTGTCCATTGAACCTGAATTAGGGTGCACTAAAGGCATTTTTCGCCAGAGGAACTTCACCCCTTAACTACGTGCGTTTCAGCTGGTGGACCCAGGGTCTAAATTTAGTTCAGGGGTAGATAATCTACCCCCTGAAAAGCCCCTGCTTGGGGAGTAGTACTTTTCAAAGGTCCCGGGACTTCTGGGGGGCAGGGCCTAAAATGCTGAATGTGTCTGATTGGTAGATTAACCGCAGTGTTTTTATTCCGCCCGTCGTCCACAATAACATCACACACATCTGTGATTCACTTGATTTCTCTTTCTTTCATTTGTTTTATTTGTTCTATCTTTTTTGTATGTGTGTGTACTTTTCAAAAGAAGAAGCTGTGACTCACTTGATTTAGCAGCTTGTAACAGTACAGTGAATGTGTCTCTCCCGGTGTTATGGTTTTAAAAGTGACCCTGTAAACTGGAGACCTTCAGCTGAACGTGTCAGTGTTTGTGGAGTTGTGTGTTCTGGGGGCTAAAATGCCCCGGAACTCTTGGACGAAATGCACTTTAACAGCTTTTTTTTTACACGGTCTGACCTCATTTTACAGAGTTGATTCGTGCCCGCCAACATCTGGGTTTCAAAATATTGGAGGTGGGAGGCAGGTTGACGTAATCGAGATGATGCCAGTTGTGTAACATCCCCATTTTAAGTTCTGCCATTATAAATTTTCCTCCCTCTGTCTGTCTTTGAGTTACCAATGTGGAGATGAACAGTGTCCCCCCTGTGCCTTAACACCTTGTTGCAAGCTAATATGCTGGTGTGATGGAGATAGTACGGACATGATAGTATGTTGTATATTGTTATCTGTTCACATGGCTGAGGAGGAAACCAGGAAGCGAGAGGTCGTAAAAAGCTCTCTGGTTAGTCTCGCAGCTCTTTGGGTTTGTGAAACGACGAGGTCATCTTATACTCTGTGGTGACATTAACACCATGCTGAATCTTCACTCTGGGTCAGCTGTGCAGACTCTGTCCTGATGGTCAGATAACTCTGCCAGCTGACCGCTCTGCAAAGCTTACTGAAGGCCTAAATAAAGCTCACAAAGACAAACTTTGTTGTTTGAGTGTTTCATTTTCAGATTTCTGCCACACTGGGTCACATCGTTTTTGTCACTATGTCCTAAATTAATATTTACTCTGCAGACTTTGCAGAAAGCATGGAAAGAATCAAGGCGACTCGTAACTGGAAGTGCTCCGTCCAGCTTTGCTTAAATTTGCTTTCCTCCATCCTACTTTCACTTCCTGCTTGAGGGTTGCCATGTCCCAGGTTAAGAGGCACCTACATTTTAAGTAGTTGTGGATTGTAAATTTGTATCTTGATTCATAATCGACCTGCCAGCTTTGGCATCATCGGACTAAAATACCAATCGACGAATTTGTGTATACAAATTTTCTTTAAATAAGGTTGTAGAGTAGTGAAAATCCCAGGAGTTACCTGGGAGAAACAACAAAAGTCAAGGGAGCGGGAGATGTCCTTTGAATACGAGAGAAACCTTGGAAAAGCGAAAGTGTTGGCATGTACACACTTGATACTGGATTTTGATTGGTTGATGATGGCGAGGTGATCTTGTAGAGCTATAATTAAGCTAACTGTTTTCAACTTTAGTCCAAAAACAGCTAATACTAAAGGTATTTTTATGCTTAGGATGCTAGGCACTGAAAATAGGCGCTGTGCAGAAACGCCATGAGTGGACACAGGCCCTTAACCGGAGAATCAATCCTCCAACATTGCTCTCTGTTTCCCCCTCCTCTGCTTCCGTACGAACATTTTAAGACTTGTGATACCAGACATCATTCAAAGATATGTTTTTTCAGCTATATCAGAACATCTTTATTTTTTTGTGCCCCCTTGAAACACTATATTGTATTCAGAAGGAATTAAAGCTTGGACACTTTGGAACAAACCAATATTTTTTAGACAAATGCAATTTTTAACAACTCAGGAAGGACGAACATTAATCCTTCTCCTGTCCTCTGATGGATTAAAGTGTTACCCATCCCATTTTGGAAAGATTTGACTGATCGTAACAAGTCTGACTGAATCTCCAATTTGGTGAAATCCAGCTCTGTAAGCTCTCAGACTACTGTTGTCAGTGAAACCATCAACACTTCTTCAATACGACTTTTTTTAATGCTTTAAAAAATTGTAATATTTTCCAAATTTGCAGGTTGCATGGGATTAAGGTTGAAAGAATGAATACTGTGCAGATTTTAATCAAAATCTAAACATATTTTAATTATTATTTTTTATCTTAAAAAAAAAAGGTTCAACAAGTAGACACTCTTCGATAAGCTTGTGCAGAATGATCGTGTGATGATGAAGGGCCTTTTAATAAAATTGTTCCTTATTATATGAGTTGCAAAATTTAAACCTGCATATCTCAAGGAAAATTGCTATTGAATTTAAAATTTAAACAGAGTAGGTATGGAAAATTCCTCTCCTCGCAGTCGTCCCTCTCTCATGCAGATCCTGAACAAACAAACCGACAGCAGGAAGCTTCCCATACGGGGGATTCCCAGGCGTAAATCTTCATCAGATGCAGGTCTGTGGTCTAATCTGCGTCTATTTCAGGAGCCACAGCATGAGTATTTGCGGGGAGCCCTCTGGTAGACCCTCCATGTTGTTTAGGTGATGTACTGCCTTTGTAATACTAATGTTTGGACGAGGAGCGACGGCAGCAGAACGGTCCCAGAGCCCCTTATTATCCCTCTGAGCTCCACTTTAATGCCGCCCGTCGCCGGCACTCTGGAGCCCGACCAGAGAGAAATTAGCCTTCTAATTGACAGACAAAAGAAAGTTCATGTGTGCGCTCTCTCATGATTACCGTCTGATCTCCTCTCGCTTCCCTCCTCAGCTTTCTCTCCTCCTCCGCTCCCGTTTGAGATCTGACTCCCTTCATTCCCCTCCAACTCTGCAACTCTGTCGCTCCCCTCTTTCATCCCTCCTCTTCAGAGAGCCGTCCCATCCCTCTGCTCGTCTCCTTCCCATAATTCACAGTGACAGGAAAGGTTAGAGCGAGCACTGCGGAGCGCTGGCTGACAGGAAGAGGAGAGTCGAGTGTCTTTTAAAGCCTCGTCGCTACACAGCTTTTACAAGCGAGCACAGTTTGACGGAAAATACTGGAACTTGATTCCGCCTGTGACATTACGACTGATCTACGTGCACATGTATTAATAATGACATTGCACATCCTGGGGGGGTTCAGGGATTCAGGTTTTATCCCTCATTAGAGGGTTTTGATCATAAGAGGAAGTTTTATCTTTTAGTATAATTTGTTCACATTTCTTTTATAAGTTAAACACGGTTTTCTTGCACTGGGTTCTGAGTCTCACACAGGAGCGGTAGCACATCTTTAAGGGCCTTTTCATTTGACGTTACTCTAGATTTACTAGTCTAAAGGCACCTAACCCTGAAATAAGTCGGCAAGATGGTGCCACAAGTTAAGACTAACATCGGACCTCTACCAGATCCGTCTTCGATCCGTTGGAGGACTGGCAGACAGCTGGAGTCATGTGACCGAGGTTTCCCTGGGGTAATCACTGAATCAAGGATTCTCCTCCTCCTCTCCTCATCCATGTTGTAGTTCTGGTCCTCTAAAAACCTCAGATCTGTTGACTCCAGGCCTGGCTCTGCTCATCATGATGGTTTGTTGTTGTAGTTTAGTGAAATACAATCTGGTGATAACACAGAGTGTTTTATTCTGAAAATTAACCGGATGTTTTCATTTTGTTTTGGTGCCTGACTTCCTGTCCCGCTCCATCTGCTCTGTTGAGTTTGATGCATCGTGCTCCGGCATCCGGCAAAAATAAAAGTCTTGTGTATCTGATCCGGAGGGCTCCGACCCGCCGGATCAGAGACGCAGCCGGAACGCAACAGAGCAGATCCAGTGGGAGTTAACACATTGACTGGAATAGAAACGACAGATCAGAGACAGATCCGGTGGAATTTGGCCGTCAATCCACGGCGGGTGTTGTTCTGGGGTTGTTGTTTTATGAACCTACCTTGGACTTCATGAGAAGGTGTTTGCAAAGGGGTTGAGGAACGAAAGAACCACAGAGTACATCCACGTTGTTCCATGTTCCTGTTGCTGACCCACTCCTCCTCTCTCTGAAAGTGTCCCTGAGGCCCGTCCACTTGCGGCGTCAGGATTCCTCTGATAAATAAAAACACAGTTCATCACCACATGCCTTGCCTTGGTTATGAGTATATTCAGGTTATAGTGCAGAACTATTCAGTTAAAGAAGAACATCAGTGTGCTTCATAAGGAAATATTTTTACCTGCTTTACCGTTCCCGCTCTCTGCAAAGTCAAACAGCCATTGCTTAATATATCATACAGATGAGCCGGGCGTCCTGAGGTGCAAACACATCACAGCAGTCATTAATCCTGACCTTAACAGAGCCAAGCATAGAGCGCTTCACATTAAAGGAAGCACTGGAGATATCTTCCGGTATTGAACGGGTCAGATGAATCAAACAAACTGATTAACAAAGTTTAAATCGTTAACTCATCCTAAATCTGTGCAGCCTCGGATTGATTTATTCATAATGGAGGATTATCGGAGTGACTTCAGCCTGCCAAATCTAAATCCTGCAGAACTTTTAAATATCAACACAGCTGTCGGCAGCTTTACAAACTTTTCTGGTCTTAAAAAAATCAAATGCATCAGAACCGAAGTCCAGACTGTAATCGTCTGTCGGGGATATATAGAGGGTATAGAGTGACTGCTTACTGACAGTTTCTTTGTCATGTTCATAAACGCTTGACAGAGAATAAATAAACACTCCATTTCTGCAGGAATGAGAATAAGAGGAGCTTTTCTGGAGCAGGAGTTGAACGAAAACAAAAACGAGAATGTTTTGTTTTTACTCACGAAAATTTTTGTGGCAAAACTTGTGTGCGCAAGTTTCATGAGGAGGGTTTCCCTTCAAACTCTACTCCAGTCTGTTGTCATCAAACAAGGTGTACATTAAATGGGGAATGGTTGAACATAAAAGCTCTAAACAGAAATATTAAACAAAACTGCCCGGCAAACTATAAGAAAACAGATTCAGGTGTTTCTACAGGGACAACCTGATCACACAGGTCATATCAAATCAATCCATGGAACAGAGACCAGCACATCTCACCTCTGCCTGTTGACACTGTGGCAAAAATTCATAAATATTTCATTTAAAAAAAAAGTCCAAACTCTGAAAATGAAAATGTTTAAATAAATAAAAATATTAATTGAAAAGAAAAAATAATAATAAAGACATTAAAAAATAAAAAAGTTAAATTAATTCATCTTGTAAAATCTTTTTTGTTTACGAACTTTCTTATTAGACTCAGCCAAATCAACACAAAACAACAGTGATTCAGATGCATATCTAATGCACAAATATGTCATTAAATAATATATAAATAAATATATATTTATTGTAAAAGTCCATTGCCCGAAAATAAAAATAAATAATAATTACAAAAATAATAATAATAATTAAACCATTAATTAATGATTAATACAATACAATAATCTATAAATTATTGCATTCAAAATAAAAAAATTAAAAAGGTAAATTAATAAATATTGTAACATCTTTTTGTGGGGTATTTTATATATTCAGAATATATTTCTCTGTAACTTAAATCTTGAAAACAGTGATGGATTTCATATAATTTTTCAGCCTCAAGCTCATGTATGTCCTGACACCCTCAGAAAAATAGGTTTAAATACCATAAATAAAATCAAACATTTGAGTACTTACATTATTGACTTGAATTTTAGTTTATCTTATTTGGGTACATTTTTTCTGTCCAACCTGTGTCTTAAATTGAGTGTTTTGTTTTTCCCATCTAGAGTCCTGTACGTCTGAGATTAGAGTCCAACTTTCTACTCTTAAAACTTTAACATCAACACACACTGTTGACTTGTTTGTTGCAGCGGAAGTACCCTCTTTGAAAGTTATCGTGCTGGTGTTGTGTGTTATGGAGAGTGACAGGAACGTTTGCAGACAGATGCTCCTGTTGAATCTTTTAAATGTTAGTTTTAAAGTTTACCTCAGAGAGAGAGAGAGAGAGAGAGAGAGAGAGAGAGAGAGAGAGAGAGAGAGAGAGAGAGAGAGAGAGAGAGAGAGAGAGAGAGAGAGAGAGAGAGAGAGAGCTCAAAATCCAAGCTTTAAGAGACAATTTCTTTCTCTGTAGTTTGTTTATCTTTGAGTGAACTGATCCTTTAAACACGCCGGAGTAATTAGAGGGAGGAAGGTGATCAAATGTCGATCAGACGTGACTTTAGGTCATGGCTGCTGAGACCGTAACGATCAGCTGAGAACCTAACACACACACACACACACACACACACACACACACACACACACACACACACACACACACACACACACACACACACACACACACACACACACACACACACACAGAGGTAGGACAGGCACACACACTGCTCGCTGGATTAGCATATAACAGGGCGGTAAACAAAAACAACAGAGCTTTCATTAATTAAGGACCGAGGGGCTGGGTGGGCAGACGGATGGGCGAGTGCTGCTGAGACACTGCGAGCCCGGCACAGCGCCAGGCCTCCAACCACGCCAACCAGAACACAGCTGCCTAATGGAGCGCTGGCATTGCTGAAGGACGGGGGAGCAGAGAGAGAGAGAGAGAGGGGGAAAAAAGAGGAAAAAAAGGGGGAGATAAAACTAAATAATCAAGGAATTTAAAGTTAAAGAAAGGAGTCAGAGGGAGGTAGACAAAAGACGGAGGAGAAAGAAAGGGAAACAAAGTTTGTGAGGGGATTGAGAGGAGGAGGAAACAAAGGCAGATAAAAGCAGAGGGGGGAGTGTGTGTGTGTGTGTGTGTGTGTGTGTGTGTGTGTGTGTGGAACGAGAGATGAGATGGAGATAGAGATGGAGATTGGATGATATCCCTCTGTCTCTGTTCATTAATACCGTATGATCTCCTCTCTGCCTCCTTTGTGATTTTAACACATTTCTAATTAGCACAGAATCCTCTAAGTTGGAGTAGGAGGGAGAGGACGGGGGGGTAGAGAATCATATTTTTATCTGTCTTTAATAAATTCACTTTCATTTGATCTTTTTTTAAACACTCGTGCTGCTGTGCCGAGCCTCCTTCCTTTTCCCCGACTGTGGCAGAATGAAAGGTGGTGTAAACGCGGGGCTAATTGTTATGCTTGTAAGGCACGCCGGCTAAAGTTGTTAGATTACAGGAAGTGGAGATTTTTTAAAGTTTCAAAAAACGTCTCCTGGTATTTAAAGAAAGACTGAAAACGAAGAATTCTGCAGAGATAGAAACAAAAGTTAACGTGGAGTGTTGTTTCAGAGGTCAGGAGAATACTGCTTTACTCCATCTGCTCTGTTTCATGTCTTGGTGGAGACAATGTCAGTGCAGCTCATGAGGGAGGCTCCTCCACGCCTCTCACAGAGACTCTTGGCAGCTCGTCTAATCAGAGTGCAATTAGACAGAGACTTCTCTGGGCGACAGAAGACTCTGATTACCCAAGAGTCACTGGGGGTATATTTAGTATCTGTGCTCTTGTTCCTCTGTGGTTAGCGTGTCGCCCCGGAGCTACAGAGAGAGCTGGTGCGCGGCTCAGACGTTGGAAGGCAGGACGGGCAGGACTTGGCTGAGGCCGCTCACTCCGACTAACTGACTGCGACTCAGCTCTAACAGTGTCGGCCTGATCCAAACCTTCATTTTCAAGCTTTCTAGAGGTTTCAACACATATACGGAGCGTGTGTGTGTGTGTGTGCCAGGAGCTCCTCGGTGCTCTGCTGCTCTGATCCGGCACAACGTGTTAGTAAGAGTGACACTCGTTTAGCATCCTCTATGAAATACAGCCCTCATCTAGGACTTATACACTCTTTGGAGGGTTCTGCAGTGTGTGGTCTATGTTCAGGAAGCCCAGTAACAGTGCATGAAGCAGCTCAAGCTGGACCATGTTTTGCATGCTTGAATCCAAACTAATGCAAAGAAGCAACGAAAAATTGTGCATGCATCAGAAAATCATGAATATTCGTGCACGTTTCAGCTTGGTGTGATGTGTTGCAAAACCTTTCAATGCTGCAAATCTCCTCGTCTCAGGGTTGCATGAGATGGCATTTTGTAATAATTAGATTATTGTTATTAAAAGGTACAAACAAAACTTACATAAATGTCCAAAAATTAGTAGCAGCAGGGGAACCATTAGCTGGTGTCGGCCTGGGAGCCGACGGGAGAACCATGAGCTGGTGCTGGCCTGGGAGCCGTTGGGAGAACCTGGAGCCGGGGACGACAAGACCTCTGATGGGAAACTCGTGTCGGCAGGACCTCTGGGCGGAAAACTAGTGCTGGCAGGACCTCCGAAATGGAAACTGGTGTCGGCAGGGGCTTCAGATTGGAAACAATTGGGGATTATAGGTCTTCAGTAAATACTGATCTAGTACTGAAATAGTACTGATCCCACCTCAAAGCTCATGAAACTGGGAAATGGTCAATCTTCAAGAAGCTGGAATCAGCAAGAAAGTTCAAGCAGACACATCTATGAACCCAGAGACAACAGCAATAACTCTGACATCAGACTTCCACTTCGGTCTGTCTCTGATCCGCTGCGATCCGGCTGGAGTCAAGTGACCGAGGTTTTCCTGGGTAATCACTGAATCAAGGATTCTTCTCCTCCTCTCCTCATCCATGTTGTCTTTATGGTCCTCTGAAAACCTCAGATCTGTTGACTCCAGGCCTGGCTCCGCTAATCATGACGGTTTGTTGTTGTAGTTAAGTGAAATACGATCTGGTGATAACACAGAGTGTTTTATTCTGAAAATTATCCTCGTGCTCCGGCATCCGGCAAAAATAGAAGTCTGGTGTATCCAATCTGGAGGGCTCCGACCTGCCGGATCAGAGACGCAGCCGGAACGCAACGGAGCGGATCCAGTGGAAGTTAACACATTGACTAGAATAGAAACCCATCAGATCTGGTGCCGTGACTGATCAGAGACGGACCAGACACGGATCTGGTGGAATTTTTCTGTGAGAATGGCTGAAACAAATATGAAGCAGTCTGTCTCTTGGTCTTTATTTCTCATATTTGACTGTCTAATTTCACACATTCAGCCTTGCTCTAACACAGTTATTCCTTAGCATCTCAAAGACACAACTCTCTGTAACAACCTCCTAATTGGGAACGTTTAAACAAAGTAAAACATTCTTTAAAGAGTTATCAGTTTTCTTGCAGTGCGACTTTCTTATACATCACAGACGTCCGAGGAGGAGGAGGAGGTGTAGATGTATGGTTGGGCTAAATGTTAGCTGTGATTTGACACATCATTCCTCTTCACAAAACAAATACCACACTTGTGACTTTAGCATTAAAACGTGAGAGACGTGCAGAACTTTTATCTGCAAACAGTATATGATTTGCACTGATATCGCACCTTTTAGTCTTTCGACCACTCAGAGTGCTTTACACTGCACGCCGCGTTCACCCACACAGACATGTTTGTGCACTGATGGTGGAGGCTGCCTTTAAAGGTGTCAACCTTCCCATCAGGAGCAAAACATTCACACGAACACTCTCACACTAACTAGGAACAATGAGGTTTAGTATCCTCATAAGAGCATGAAACTTTGGACACGGGTAGAGGTTTGGGAGCATGCAGGACGGCCAGGGAAACACGGGTTGTGTTGTACGCTGAGGCCTTTCACTTCTCGACACAACCTGAATATACTGGATAAAAGTCTTAAACCTAAAGGTGTGGACACCTATACTTAAGGTGCATTTCGACCAAGAGTCCCAGTGTCTTTTAGGCCCCAGAACTACTTTCCTTGGAACTAAAAGGTTCCTGTGCCCCCATTGTTGTCTGTGTTTCGAATGCGGGCTGAAGTCCCAGGTAGATTGTGCAAATCAGGCCAGTGATGTATGGAGAAAAAAAAAAGTAATTGCACTACACCACCAGACCAGTAGAGGGCAGTAAAACAAAGACGAATGCCAATCATCACAGATGACACCATAGAAGCAGATGGACAGGCAGGTATCATTATGAGCAACCCAACAGTTAGCCTGTTAGCATGGAGGAGACTCAGCTGGCGCTGTTTTAGATGGTGCTATATTTCATCACAGATGGATTCACTGAATCAACACGTGAGAGGAGATAAGCGCGAGATGCAAAGACGTTTCAACACGACTTTAAAATCCTTTTGAACTCAAAAAGCCGTGGCAGAGATCGGCCGGTGTTTTGGTTTAAACAGCGACCCTGCTAACTGCCGACTTTCAGCCGGATGCATCCTTCATAAACGTCTTTAGACGATCATTAAATATCTGATGAGGATATTTTGAAATCTTAATAAAAACTAAACTAGTTTGCATTCCCAGGAACTCCCTCTGTGTTTCAACAGCTGTGTAAACTCCACAAACGCTGACATGTTCAGCTGAAGGTCTCCAGTTTACAGGGTCACTTTTAAAACCGTAACACCGGGAGAGACGCATTCACGGTGGGCTGAGAGAAGACTACTGTTACAAGCTGCTAAATCAAGTGAATCACAGCTTCTTCTTTTGAAAAGTACACACACATACAAAAAAGATAGAACAAATAAAAACAAATGAAAGAAAGAGAAATCAAGTGAATCACAGATGTGTGTGATGTTATTGAGGACGGCGGGCGGAATAAAAACACTGCAGTTAATCTACCAATCAGACACATTCAGCATTGTAGGCCCTGCCCCCTGAAAGTCCGGGACCTTCGAAAAGTACTACCCCCCTAGGAGGGGCTTTTTAGGGGGGAGATTATCTACCCCTGAACTAAATTTAGACCCTGGTTCCTCTGGTCGAAACAGACCCAGTTCAGTAGTAAAGTTCTTCCGTTCAATAAACGCCTTTATCATTTCTTCCACACATGCCCCGTAGAAAACTTCCAGGAGTTTTCACCAAGCCCTGACCTTGAGGTTTCCCAAGTTGTTTGTCGTAGCTTCATGAAATAGTTGGAATAATAGAAGCTTCCGCCTCATAGTTGTTTTCCAGCGTTTGTTCGGCCTGTGACCTTGTTTTTTTTTGGACTTTAAATTCTCATTAGCCCCTCCTTTAATGAGCTGTCAAGTTGTGATGTGAATGTGATCATGACATACTTTTATAATCTATTTTTACCAGCGTGGAGCATCTTTCCTGAGAAGATATCTCACAGTTTTTGGAGATCTCGGTTGGTTTTATATTTTAAGATTTGCAAATAGATTAACTGGAGTCTTGTCCTGATTAGAAAGAGCGTTTCCTTGACCGATTAGCCTCCTCTTCCTCCCCCTCCTCTCTCTGTCTCACCTGTCTATTAGCCCCCTCTGCATCTCTCTCCCTCCTCATCTCTCGTCAGCACTTTGGGGAGCAGGCCCGGTCTTCCACAGATCAAGACATCCGTGTCGATAACCGTGTTCACAGAGATGAAAGCTCCAGCGGGCTGAGCCTCTGGAGCCGCTCGGGTTCAGGAGTTCACCGGCTCCACCGAAGTGTTGTGTTGCTGTTTCTGTCAATCATGTTGTGTGTGTGTGAACTCTGCAGATCGGAGGCAACCTGAGGAACATGATCAGAGTGTTTCGCCTGTTTGATTACAACCGAGGAGGACACATCCAGCTGCAAGAGTTTCGCCGCATCCTGGACAACTACTGCATCCGCCTGTCGGATAAGGAGTTTCAGAGGTATGTGTGACGCAGTTTGAGACAGCAGATCACAAAACAAGTCTGTGCAGCATATTGCAAACACCTACAGCCTGCACAGATGCTTCAAATGTCACACATTTGACCAATTTTCAGGCTGTCTAGGTCATTTTCTGTCACAATAAAGGATGCACAAGCACAAACAGCAGGTTCATGCAACAAAAATGATGCTCTGACGTCCTTCTCCTCTCTCAGCTGTTGTGGTCTTCCTCAGATTGAATCAGAGAAGAAGAGATCACCAGCACTAACTGTGTGGTCATCCTTTGTGTCGGGATGAGCGAGAGCTAATTGACTTTTAAAACTTCGGGCCCTGCAGTCAAATCCACTCCAGAAACGCCGCTCAACTTTTTTGATGCGGCTCTGGAGGATTGTGTGTGACAGGTTCATTTTCAATGGCTTTAATTGGTTTTAGCGCTCTCTCTCTCTCACACGCACACACACACACACACACGCACACGCACACACACACACACACACACACACACACACAAAAAGGTAAAGCAGAGCACAAAGCATGGCCTCTTTTCTCATCTTGTCATTGACGCTGACACTAAAGGTCACCGGTGAAGCCGTATCATTACGTTAAACATCTCTCTGCTTGTTTTCAGGTTGTGGAATCACTACACTGCCAAGAACAGCTCCACCATCTCTTATGAGCTGTTCCTGGAGAAGCTGGGTTTTGGTGACAGCCATAACTTCAGGATCTCTCCAGTCTGCACTAAGCTAGGTATGCATACAGTGGATTAAAATGTGGGTTTAGGGAAGATGATTGACAGCGTGCAGCAGGGAACTCAAGCAGAGATGTAAACAAGACTTTTAGAAATCTGCAAACATGTCTGCTGCTTTTTGAGCCTGCACTGAGAAATGCCTGAGCTAAATGCTAACACCAATGCTACACTGGAGATCAAGCTACTGATGCTAAATGTTAACTACACTGCTCAAAAAAATAAAGGGAACACTTAAACAACCCATCCTAGATCTCGATTAATGAAATATTCTAGTTGAAAATCTTTATTCATTACAAAGTGGAATGTGTTGAGAACCAAATAACATAAAAATGACCATTGGAAATCAATATCATTATCCCATGGAGGTCTGGATTCAGAATCATATTCAAAATCAAAGTGGAAAATCAGATCACAGGCTGATCCAACTTCTGTGGAAATTCCTCAAGACAATTCAAAATTAGGCTCAGTAGTGTGTGTGGCCTCCACGTGCCTGTATGCACTTCCTACAACGTCTGGGCATGCTCCTGATGAGACGACGGATGTTCTCCTGAGGGATCTCCTCCCACACCTGGATCAGGGCATCAATCACCTCTTGGACAGTCTGTGGTGCGACGTGGCATCGCTGAATGGAACGAGACATGATGTCCCAGAGGTGCTCTATTGGATTCAGGTCTGGGGAACGGACAGGCCAGTCCATAACATCAATGCCTTCATTATGCAGGAACTGCTGACACACTCCAGCCACATGAGGTCGGGCATTCTCATGCATCAGAAGGAACCCAGGACCCACTGCACTAGCATATGGTCTTACAATGGGTCTGAGGATCTCATCCCGGTACCTAATGGCAGTCAGGGTACCTCTGGCTAGCACATGGAGGTCTGTGCGGCCATCCAAGGATATGCCTCCCCAAACCCTCACTGACCCACCACCAAACCGGTCATGCTTGAGGATGTTGCAGGCAGTAAAACGTTCTCCACAGCGTCTCCAGACTCTGTCACGTCTGTCACGTGTGCTCAGTGTGAACCTGCTTTCATCCGTGAAGAGCACAGGGCGCCAGTGGCGAACCTGCCAATCCCGGTGTTCTCTGGCAAATGCCAATCGGCATGCACGGTGTTGGGCTGTGAGCAAAGGCCCCAATTGTGGACGTCTGGCCCTCATACCACCCTCATGGATGTTCCATTTGTTC
Source organism: Notolabrus celidotus (assembly GCF_009762535.1). Classification (NCBI taxonomy): domain Eukaryota; kingdom Metazoa; phylum Chordata; class Actinopteri; order Labriformes; family Labridae; genus Notolabrus; species Notolabrus celidotus. Next base: position 21,141,071 of record NC_048292.1, read on the forward strand.
TCAGAATTCTGACATCAAAGTCAGAATTCCAGAATTCTGTCTTTGATGTCAGAATTCTAGAACACCTGCTGTTGTTCTCCATACAGACTGTTCCTGCTGACAGCTGATTGGTCGATACCACTCAGAATACAGACAGAGACCAGAACCCTTCTCAGACTAAAATCCAGACCCTGAGATCCAGATTCAACATGTTTCTGAATCAGAATCTGTAATTACAGGTTAGTTGTAGCTGAAAGTAAAAAGCTTTGTCAGGTCTGTCCTCAAGAGGAGAAGAAAACTACTTTTACAATGTTTGTTTGTTGAATGGAGGTGGGATCCGTCATTTCTGATGATGCGTTCCAGGAAGTCAGGAAATCTAAACGCTGATTGTCCTTAGTGACACAGCATCAAGCAGATTTGTGTCTCAGTGTAAATGTTTGATCTAGAACAGATTGTTAGCTGCTCTTCATGCAGATATCTGTTTATAGAGAGAAAGAAATCCTCCTCACATTAACAACCATGGGAGAACCGGGATTGTCTTCCTCATGCTTTTGCTCTCCATACAGACTGCTGATGTGCTATTGGTCAATACTACTTTAGGCACAGAGGTATTATCTGGATAAATGTTCTGCGTTAGAGTCAGGGTGTTGAAATTATGTTTCATGAACTTGATTTTGAACTTTCTGTGCTGTCTTTGTGAAGTGAAGAGTTGAACAGACTTTGTTTGATTTAGAGGTTTGCAGCAGAGGGAAAACACCTCCTGAGCAGATCAAACAGAGGAAGCAGAGACCAGCAGACCCATCGGTCCTTCCTCACAGAGAGCTGCAGACTCTGTTCTTCGACAAGGTAAAGTCTTGTCAGAATCACTCTGTGTGTTTTACTCCTCTTGTTTGCGTGTCACCATCTGGCCCTCTCCCATGCATTATCCTCTTTAAAGACGGAGGGCTAAATTGGCTCTAAGTGGCGCGTGAGGATGCAAACGGCAGAGGGAACACTTCTAATTAAAATGTTTGCCCAGAAAAATCAGCTCCTGAGTTAGTGTGTTAATCACGGCTAATTTGCGGGAAAGGCGGTGGAGGCGGGGCATGAGCTGCTCTGGGATGTTCTCCATAGCAACTGAAACAAGGGTTGACTCACTTCCTGAGATTATTGATGAGCAGAAGACAAAGAGAGGAGTCTGTCTGTGAAATATGAATGTGATCTTCTGCTCTCAGATGTGTATGAACTCCACCTCCGTGTGGCGGGCGCTGCAGGCCTTCGACGCCACCCGCTCCGGACTGGTAACACAAGAAGTCCTCAGGGCCGTGCTCAGCAGCTTTGTATTTCCCATGAGCCCTCACTCCTTCCAGAAGCTGACCAGCCGGTAGAGAAAGCCAAACTTTACTTATTCATCTCTCTGTTCCCTCTTTCTAACCTTGCCTGCCCTCGGCTTCTTAAATCTTAAAATCCAGCTCTCGTTTATTCTGTGTGATATATTTCTCATGTGTGTGTATGGATTTATGTGTTTGCAGCTATGGAGGTAGAGAAAAAGGAGGGGTGAGGTGGAAACAGTTCTTGGGCCACTTCATGAACCCGGTCAAAGAAGATGAGGACACAAATGATCACACTGACAGGTCGGTTTGATCAACACAATGTGGCAAAAACTACGCTATGAGAACTACCCTGAAGGGGTTTTATTTCCTATCACTTCCTGCTAACCATACATTATCCCTTGCATGGCAGCAGACATTAACCAGAGCTACAGCTCCAGCTAGTGAAGGAAGGCTGAACTACAGCTTAGACACAACATATGACCGCCACTTCAGACCTACAGTAAAAAAATAAATATGAATAACTCTGACATAACTCTGGTGATGACTGTTCCAATTAATAAAACTGAACCTCCCTGAAGAACCCATTTAATAGAATAGGAATTCGTAGATCTGCCTCTTCTTTTTGTTTGGTAAATTTTAGCGTCTATTTTGAATAACCTTATGTAGGACTGTCAATTAACCAAACAAACAGACAGCTCCTCCATTTGCAGCTCAGTTGATTGTTTTAGTATGAGCTTAAAAGGTTCATTCAGAAGAAATCAGAAATCAGAGCAGTAGGGATGGAACAAATCCTATGGAAAAGTATGATCTTTGATGATTGACTTGCTGATAATAGCTGTTTGTCCATTCTATATTCTTGTAATAAAATGTCCATTTCTTCCGCTGAAAAACTGATTTTAGTTTATCTTCTCTCAGTCACACCGTTACTTTCATGGCGCAATTAGTTAATTGGTCAATTATTTGCAGTCGTGCATGCAGCTAACGCTACGGCCAAATGGGCCGTTCCATAACGGTACGTTAAGGCTAATGGTCCCGATTGTGTAATGGCTGGACGTGCATATGGGCCCTGATTTCAAACTGTTTTCAACATTGAAATCTCAGTTAGTGCTCACTGGGCTTCTTTTAAATCCGTGTAAAAATGTAACTTGAACATGTCTTTCTCAGAGATGGTGTAATCCTCACACTGCCGAAGTTTCGTCATGTTTGACCAGGAAATCAAATCAGAGTTTGTCTGACAGGTGACTTCTTCTGACCACTAAAAGCCCTCTTCTCTGAATCTGCAGGAGCAATAAACTAGCTTGCCAGAGTATATCAGCTCATGCTGAATTCCCTGCGTTACATCTATTCATCCTTTATATGCATACAGATAAAGATTAAAATAAAGTCTTGATCTTGATCTGGAAACTAACAAGATGCTCTTTTAGAGATAATGATGCCTCCTTTTTTTGTGTCCTCCACAAAATTTACAAGGTGAAGACACTTTGAAAGACAATATTTAGGTAAAGACGAGGTTAAAAAATGGCTACTTTCCAAAAGTTTCTGTTATTAACATCCACTAAACATTTCTCCTTTCCATCCCTCTCCTCCTAGGGTTTCAGAGCCGCCTGCACAGGATAAAGATAACTTGCTTTTCCAGGATATTTACCCTCAGCTGAAGGAGATCTTCCATCTGCTGGACCAGGTAAGCATCAGGATCAGAAGTAAAGTAAATAACGGACTAAAGTAGAGCAATAAATCTTCTGTTTGAGCATCGGGCACACTGAAATGCCTCCAAACCTCTCCCTTATTTGCGCAGCGTTGCGAAAAGTGTCGTCAAAGAACATGACAGAAGAGATTTTGAATGTTATCAGACGGGACACATGGGAGTCCTCTCAGCAGATTGCTCAGAGACAAAGGCACACACTCAGGTATGTGCTTTAAAATATAAATGCCAGACAGCTTTACAGATGAGCCAATCATCATCTGCAGCTTTTTGATGGCCATAAACATGATTAGATGATTGCATATGGCCGCTGGTTAGCCACTCAGTCACTAGCCATATGTTCATCTGACAGCGATCGCCTTCAACACGCCTCCGCATCCAGTTCTGCCTCTTTAATTTCAAATCAGTCTTCTTCAGCTGCATCAAACTTTGGAGTTTCACGAAACTTCGGGGGAAGGGGGGGCCGAATCTTCCATTAATTCACAGTTATGTTTGATGTTTCTGCCGCCACTCACAAAACAACAACCGGCGTCCAAGTTTGACGAAGTGTGTGTGTGTGTATCAGTGTTTGTGTGTGAAGCCTCTCCCAGATATGAATCACACGTATCTATCTGCCAGAATCTCCTCCTTTTAATGGCATGGGAGGGAAAAAAATCCCTCCATCAACTGTTTTAATAATCTATTCAGCAGTGGGAGATCAAACAAGAGAGTCCTCACACCGCCAGCCAATAATGAGCTTTTTCACTCTGGCAGGTTCCGAGCCAAATCTGGTTTTTAGACTCTCGGGGGAAGCTCGGAAGACTTTCTGTGATTCACATTGTTTGTGTATGATTCTAAATCTATCGTACACATCACATGAAAGAGACGTAGTGCCAGGCCATAATTAGTACTATCATTACAGAGCAGTATTTAACAATGGACCGTTTCACAACCTGGACGAGGAGCGAACACGGAAATATGAATATTCACAAAACGTACAAATCAAGGGAAAAACAACAACACTGGATTTAATGTTTGTTCATCACGTGCTCTGAACCTCAGCGGACAGATGTGTAACAATGAGCTCAACTCACAATACGATACAACACGATATGATGGGATACGGTACGATACGCAAAAATCCATACGGTACGGTATATTATGTAACTACAGGATACGATACATAAAAATACGTTACGTTACCCTACAGTGCGACACAGTACGTTACATTGTGCAATATGATACGTATGTTTCCATATTGGAAATCCTGAACTCAATCTAACGTTGGTCAAGCTAGTGTGAGGTAAAGAGGCGGGCCTTTAGCCTCCATGCTAATAGCTACAGTGTTCCCGCCTGTCAATCAAGTCAGCCACGCCCTTATTTGGGCAAAACTCTTAAGTTCATTCAAGTTTATTCAGAACTAAACGTTTTTTTTTTAACCAGGCTGTAAACATGTTTATTTCTGCTGTAAAGATCGTCTTCTTTAAATGGGTGTGTATGTGGTTTCTGATACTTTGGAGCCAGCCTCAAGTGGATGCTTGAGGAACTGCAGTTTTTAGCACTTTTGCATGGGCTTCATATTTTAAGACTACAGGTTGCCTCTTGAATACAATGCTGCGATACTTTGCAATACAAAACCAGACGAGATTCAATATGTTACATTATGGTACAGTGCAGAATTTTACGTAACGACAGGATACAATATGATGCAATAAAATATGTTATAATATGATATGAATACATATACTATATGGAAAGATATGATGCAATGCAATACAATATGATATGTTTGCATATTGGAAATGCTGAACTACAGCTAACTTCAGCATTGGCTTCATATTTTAAGGCTGGAGGTTGCCGCTTGATTACGATACAATGCAATGGGATGCAAAATGATACAATTCAATAAAATGTTATAGGATACAATACTATGTTTAAGATAAGATACGATTGGATTTGATTCAATACAATATAAAACACTACAACCCATAAAGTACCAAACAATACCATACGATGCGATGTGATGGTATGATACAACACCAGTGATACGTTGGATGCCATACTATAGAATAAAATTCTTGATGCTGGGTTCTCAATAAAATATGTTTTTTGTTCAGAGTGTAGTAACCCTGTTTATGTTCAAGCTTCAGTGAAGAGGTTGTCTTAAAACTGTGACTTTTGATGCTTTTATTTTGCCTTTTTTCTGCCTTACACCAAGGTTACTGACTTCCCTGTTTTAATAAATGTTTAATTTTGAAAGGACACAACGGTTCCACAAGACAGTACAGTTGCAGTAGAACCATATGGACCTAAATATAAACCCTTTTTTCCCTCAAAATACATCTGAATGAACACTCGTTTAATTGTATGGCGCAAGATGACGCCACTTATCTGTGGAGCGAGTGTTTCCCTCATGACCGAGGCTGGCTGTCACTCACAACTACTAAAACAGGAGGATGAGAGATGGAAAGACACAGCGAACAAAGCAGCACAAAAGAAGGACAAGCTAACCAACAACTGAAACGGAGTTATGATGCATTTTTAAGAAACGGTTATCTACGCTTGTTTACGTCTTGCAACCCTGATGAAGCTTAAATACCTATCCTCCGGAACCACAACCGCGAATCAAAACGATCATTACAACTCCCTCTCATTGTTTCCTGTGCAGAGGCAGGCAGATTGGATCACTCGTGCAGACCTGAGGATTTTCCTGCAGAAACCAGGTGAGACCAAAAACCTCCTTCCTCGCCTTGGACCTCCACAGATCATAGAGCTGCTCCAGGTGCTGGACCCTGAACACACCGGGGTCATCCAGAAAGCTAACGTGGAGAAGCTGAACCCCAACATAACGCCTGGTTCAACAGTCAACGCAGCAACACCGCCCGTCAGTCCAAACACTGACGAGACTGACGTAGGTTACAGCTACGATCTGTGTTTCAAACCGATGCAAGTTCATGAATTTAAACTCTGTGTCTTCATTCTTTCTCCTCAGCGTGAGCTGAAATCCTCGGATGAGATACCGACCACACAGAGCGATGATAACATGCACGTGGCTTCTGCTTCACAGAGAACAGTGAGAACACGATGTATTGTGATCAAATATCACCTTTATCACACAAAGCATGCTGCAGCAGATCAAACAGAGACAACACAGAGGATCACATCAAAAGAAAATAGAGGGGTTAATTATTAATGCGCTGTTTGATTCGTGTGTGTTTGCTTTGTGTGTGTGTGTGCGTGTGTGTGTGTGTGTGTGTGTTGTTCTAAATGAAGGTGGAGGATGTGCTGCAGGAGAAGCTGTGTGAGCAGCAACTCGGAGCAGCGCTGGAGGCTCTGAAGCTGTGTGACCCTGAGCTCCGTGGAAACGTCACACGAGAAGATCTGAAGACGGTCTTAAGCTGCTGTGGCATCTCAGACACACACTTCAACAAGTGAGACACACACGCATGCAGTGCAGTAATCTAAAGCTCACAAAAAGAGAGAAAAGATGGCAGCTGTTGTTTTTAAAGTCAGGAGTGAAGCTGTGACCTCGGAGATAAGAGATATAACAGCCTGGACAGACTGCTGACACTAAACTGTAAAACAACAGAACGGAGACGCTGAGGAGGAGTGTTGGAAAAGAAAAAGTTGAGTGTTACTCGATGTTGAGGGAGTAGTTTGGAAATGTGTTTATTTACTTTGTTGCCAAGAGTGACACAACCGCTCTCGTGTGGATGATAAGATACAGAGCTCAATCAACTGGCCTAGTTTAGAGCTTATTAGATTAAAGCAATATAATACATTTTTTTTAATTATTACATAAAACATAAAACTGCTGCTATGATTATGCTGTACAGAAAGCAGCAAAACCTCAGAGAACCAAGAAATGGAGACGTTTCCTTTCCTGACATTTCTGAAGGTGCAGATTTAACTACACTTTTCTGTCAATTTGCTCTTTAAAGGCGTTGAATTCCTGCCTGAAGTCAGCTTTTAATTCTTCCTTAAATGTCGCAAAGTCATGTTTTATTTCTCATTTGAGTTGTGCAGCGTCTCGGCGCTAACCCTTTTCCATTTTGCGTTTGTCGTCTACTTTGTTTGGTTCCCCAACTAATTACTCGTAATAGTATATGATGTATTAAAGTTCTTGAGTTTTTTGGGAGTTTAGTTTCTCCTCGACTGGCTGGACCGCTGGCTTAAGCTGCCATCACTCGCTCACCGCTAAACCAGAAGTCCTTTACTTCACTTTTGATCCATTTGCCTCTCAAGTTAATGAAGTCTGTTGTTTATAGCTAACTACCCACTACACCAGAATACCCGCAACCTTACCGCCATTCCTGCAGCAATTTCTCCGACAGATGTTAGCCTTGAGCTCAAACTGTGGCGCCAACTGGTCAGCATGTAATTGAGTAATTAGCTAGTTTATCTCAAGAGGTGGTGGAGACCAAAAAGGAGCTCAAAGGAAAGAAAGAGGGAAATTACATTGTTCAAGAGTATCCAGGGGCGTCGGTTCAGCTCAGCGTCCCAAATACAGAGGCTTTAGCTCTTTGCTGCACTCTCTCCTCCAAAAGTTTCTCGTCTCTCTTCAATTCTCAGATCTTTAGAAAACGTATGCACAAAATAAATCTTTGATGTTAGAGTATGGATGTTCTCTTTCTGTGTTTGTAGTCTCTGTGAGACCTCCAGCTCCAGACCACACCGGCCCCACTACGATCTCTGTTTATTTTTCCACAGTGATTCAGAGTGTGTTATATTAATCTACAGCTGATAAATGTTGCTGTTTATCATACAGCAACGGGAATCCCGGAAGTGCTGTAAATGCGGGAAACACAATGCCTATGAGCGGACCAATCACAGGGCTTGCGGTTCACGTCGATTCCACGTCTAGTTACAGTTTGGAGGAGGTGCATGTCAGCTACATGCCTAGGCCTCTGCATAGCTACGAGGACATCCGTCATAGGCTACGCCGTCGATTCGAAGCAGAAGTATAAATCAGGCTTAATGCAGAAGTGCATTCTTTGTTACGGCAAGCAGGGGGCGATCCCACTGATTGCAAAGGAAGTCTAATCTCATACAACTTTATAAATCGGAGAATTTATCGGCCCAGGACAAATTTCCAAAACAAGTTTATGGTCATAACAATCAGTCACATATTTTGAGCATGACTTCTCGCATTTGAAGCAATCTTGTTGCAATTTTTGGTCACATGATTGATAACAGTGTGGTTTGGTCTGAACTCTTGGACTTTTGACTCTAGACCTTATGCATCATAATTAATTGACGGTTTGCCCTACAGGCCAGCTACATCACCTCAGTGCATGCTGAAGTCAGATCGACATTCTCCGCCACTTCCCTCCAACCTGAAACCTGCTCAAAGCACCTGCAGCATCCTGGACGTAGTTTTCCAGGCGATGAAGGTGAGATTGGAGGAAAGACAGAGCAGACTGGCCGATAGAGTCCAGGCAGTCACGCAAAGATCTGAAGAGACGCTGTCGGAGAGAGACGTCAGGAAGGTGAGTAACAGATTTGATCTGTTATGAAACTCAGAAAATGTCCTGTTTTCATTTGCTTATAACCAAAATAAAATGAAGGACAGATCTGTTTTCTTCACCTTTTTATGTGACCTTTATAACTTGCACCACTGCCATGTTCCTACTGTAGCCCGGAGCAGTCAAACTACTTTTTCATAGTCTGTATAAAGCATGGATGTAGTCTCTTATTGGAATCACTTACCCTAACTAACTTCTGTCTAATCTAGAAACATGCAGGCCAGAGCCTAGCCGCCTTGCAAATAGCTGCAACACACCCACCTGTCAGTCAAATAAGCCCTGCCCCAAAGTATGCATTCTCATGTATAACTTTTATCCTTTGTATAATCAAAGCGGTTGAGTTAGAAACATATTCACCTGTTTACAAAATTGAAGCAGGGTCATGTCTTTATGGGCAAGAAAGAGGTTTCTTTGGTTTTTGCAGTCAGCCTCTAGTGGACACTTGAGAAACTGCAGCTTTTTTTGCACTTCTATGTTTGCTAAAACTGGAGGTTGCCTCTTGGTTTGTTCATGTTTTCACACATTTAACCTACAACAGGGGAGCTGTTAACTCTTTCGTTGGATATTTAAAGACTTTTGTTTCTCTGGATTCAAAGTGTCAAAGATGCAGGTTGTGTACCTTTGCAGACAGTGTCGTCCTCGTGTCTCCCCTCTCACCCTCAGGTCTTAGAGGACAGCTCGGTCATCCTGGATGACAAAGATTTCAGTAAGTTCATCGGCCTGCTCGGCTTCAGAGATAGACGGATCGAGAGCTCGTCATTCCTGCAGAAATACAATGGTGAGACAGAAGAACGTCAGCCAGAACATTTCGACCAGCAGCGTCTCCAATCCCATCAGTTCTGCATGACAGAGCTGTCAATGCTTAAACACAGATTTTAAAAATCCTTCCTCCACTTTACTCTGCATCCAAACTCGCACCCCACCCACGGCGATCAAACACAAACCCCCCACCTCCCGTAGAATGATGTCTCTCTTAGCGCAGGAGCCAATCGGAGAAATCATCCCAGATTATAAATAGAGTGAGCGGGAGCCTCTTCGTCTCTCATTAGCAGAGCAGAGAGGCACACTGAATCAGAGTCACACTCATTTCTGCTTGTTTGGGCTAATTATGTGCTTTGGAAGCAGAAAACAGAGCAGCAGGGCATCGCTCTAATTTGTATATACGCTAAAAAAGAAAGAAAAAAGAAACAGAAAAAAAGAGGATTCATTAAACAAAGCCAGGACGTAAAGTAAGTCGTGTTTGCAAGGCATACAAAACAAGTTCTCCACATTCAGAGAACAAGTGTCTCCTAATTAAATGTAAATTAGGTCAGCCGGTTAAATGCCCAGTGTGCTTGTCAGACATGAAGGGCATTTTGTGGAGCGCCCAAAACACAAATAAATCACAAAACTCCAATTTACTGATTTCACTCCCGCACAAAGACGAGGGCGTGAAGGAGCATGGGTTAATTATGGGATTAATTAAAAGGCCAAATATCAAAACTCCGGATATTTAACTTTTGTTTCTCTGCAGAGTTCACAGACGGACGCACATGGACAAGCTGTGAGGGTCGAGGAGACGAGGGGGAGGTCGACCGCCTGCTGACTACAGCCGAGCAGTGCATGGCCGCAATGAAGACCAGGATCAAAAGCATCCACGGGGTGAGCACCAAGTCCACAGGAAGGCTTTCACCAACTGATCGACTCTTTTAATTGTTTATTGTTGCTTTAGGAAATGGTCATCTAGTCAAATAGTCAAACCTCAGTAAGGGGGGCGAACTCAGCTCTGACGTGCAGCTGAAGACTTGTTTCATTTAGTAAAGACACCGCTTTGACGATAAAATGTGACATCACGGTGCAATGCTTGAACTGACGATTTATCAACTAATCCAGGGGTTCCCAATCTTTTTTTAGTGTCAGAGATTGGCGACCCCCACCGTCCTGAGGTGGTTAAATGTTGCTCACAGCTACATGCAAGAACTAACAGGCCAATCCAATAACCTACATTTCTTTGTAATTGAATAAAGGCTAGAAGCAGGATCATTTCCTCTGGTCATGTGGCAACACAGTAAAGAAGAAAATTGATGAAGTTTTCTATGTGCATGGTTTTATCCGAAATGTAGCTACTTTTTCTGCTGATATTTTTACAACAATGCATAAAATACACACTTTTAGATCATTCTAAATTTGTATGTTTTTTAAAAGGAGTTATCTTGCGACCACCAATCAGTGTCCCGCGACCCCCACTTTGGGAACCACCGAACTAATCGACTACTATTTTGAGAAACATGGAGGCTCGTAAATCTTGTTCTTGGGTTTGAGAGGAGCTGTAGACATTGATGCTTTTAAACGTAAACTAAAAATGTATTTATTCAGTCTGGCTTTTAAGAAGGGTTTAACAATTGTATTACTTACCTCTACTATTGTATTGGTTTAAATTATGCTTTATTACTTTGTTAATTTTAACTGTATATTTTATTTGAAATTATTTACTCAGTTTTATTTATACTTTTAGCCTTCATTTTATTTTCAACTCTTATCCTTACCCTTTTTAAATATATTTAACTATATATTTTCTTAATATTAATTTGATGCTTTAACTTATTTTAATTAGACATATTATTGTTGTTGGTGTGCATTGGTCTCTATTTTAAAATCTTTTTGTTTTTAATGTCTAGCCCATTATTTTATTTCTTCTTCTTTCTTATTTTCAATCGCTATAGGCTCTTTGTATTGCATTTGATTTGTGTGAAAGGTGCTTTATAGATAAAGCTTGATTGATTGAAGTTTGATTGTTACTCATGAAGCCCCCGGTCTGTCTTTTAAAGCAGCTCTGAGTTCTGCAAGCTAGCTTTGACTCAGTCCAAGTTTTGTCATCTATTTTACTCAGAATGGGCACGTAAATTGTCACGTTGTTTTAAAAAACAAAGAAGATGGACCAAAAATGCAGACTTAAAAGAAACGTTTGATAAATAAAAGCTCAGAGAAAAACTCAAACTTACTTTTTATGACAAAATCCAAGACGAGGAAGGACACAGAGGATGCAGCAAGATGTAAGAAAGACTCAATGAACTGACAAAAGGAGAGGGAAACAGAGAAAGTTAATCCACACAGGTGTGAAAGACGACACAGGTGAGACTAATGAGTGTAATCAAACAAGGGAGAAACACACAAGGGCAGGAAGTAACACTAAACCAGACACACAGAGCAAGAACTACAACATACAACAGGCAACATTATAGACTGAACGAAGAAACCCAAATTCATACACCAAGGAGTACAAAACCAGAGTATTGAGACAACACAAGGCATTATCAACAAAATAAAACAGGAAACGTTTAACATGATACGTTTAAATACAATCAGATTCTGTTTTGTTTATGTAGTCACTCCCTGGTGGCCATATGAAAGAATGCAGGTTTAAGATTTCACTTTTCTGCACCAGGAGCGTTTGCTGGTTGTGCATTAAGACAGACAAACCAGGAGACTGTTTGCTGGTTAATTCCTAAATGTATGGATTTAAAATATTTCACATCAGTCTTGTAAATGCATCGTGAGGCAGGAAAAAGACTCAAATCATACGCAAACTCTTCATGAAAAGTGAGATGTTCAGAGGCAATCTTTTAGGATCCATGTGGATCCACGCTGCAGGAAACCTATGTAACAAATGGATCTCTCTGTTCTTTTTGTTAAGGATTACCTGATGGCGTTTCGTCTCATGGACACAAAGCATAAAGGCATGGTCGACCGCCATGACTTCAAAGATCTCTACGACAGTCTGGGTTTTTTTTGCAGGGAGCCCGAACACGAGCGGCTGCTGGATCTGATCGGCCTTCATCCCGGTGGAAACCTGAACTACGCTGAGTTTGTGGATGTTGTGGAAAATAAAGGCAAACAGAAACCACAGCCTGATGCAGCGAGAGTGTGAGTGTGCTTAGGTTATGACTGATGTTAGAGGAGACGGTGTCCTGTGACTGTTCATGTCCGTCTCTTCTGACAGGCAGCAGCAGCTCCATGAACTCCTGTCCTCTGAGGTGCGCTGCAAATGGGCCGACGTGTCGAAGGTCAGAACTTCTTCCAGGAAACAGAGAGAGTAAACCTGCGCGTGATGTTCAGACCTCGACCTGTTTATCTGCTTCTCATCAGGTGCTGTGTCCGTTTGACTCGGATGCTCAGGGTTGGATCCATAAAAACAGTCTGAGGACACTCCTCTTCACCTACTCTCTTCCTCTCACATCCGATCAGTTTGACCGGCTCTGGCTGAGGTACGGCAAAGAAATAACCTCTCTGCGTGGCTTGTTTTTTGGTGCACAATGCTTCTGACTTTGATTCTTGTTGCAGATATTCGACTCTAAATGTAGGCGCGTCTTTTATTGATAGTCACACCAAATTATGTAAAACGTTTCCCCAATCTTTGCTGAGAAATCTGATTCAGATAAGATCAAATCCTTATTGACTCTTTTTTAATCCGAGGGGAGAGTTTGTCCTAAATTTAAAGATATTTCCTGCATTTTTCAATCGCAAGAACGATACAAAATAAAGGGCAGAAAATTTCTTCTTTTGGGACATGTTATCACAGTGAATTTGCCCTCACTGTCTGCAATTTCTGCATTCCCAAGAAGGGGATGAAAAATCTTAAATCTTCCATGTTTTTTGAGCTTCAATGCAAACAGTTTCTTTAGTCGAGTCAGGTCGGGCTGGACCATTCATCTAAAACTGGGTAAATTCAAATGAACCTGCCAAGGCTTTTGTCTGATATTAATTCTACCTTGGCAGGTATGACCCGGAGCAGCGAGGCCGTGTGGTGGTTCGTGACTTCATGGAGAAGCTCGGGTTACAACAGGACCAGAAGAGACCAGAGATCTCTGATGCTGCCTCATGGGAGACCAAAGAGTAAGAGTCGTTGCACGTTAGGGTACGGAGCTGTTTTCCACATTAGGCATGATTGTTTCGTACCACACTTGAGCTCGATTGCTTCCCCCTCCCTTCTCCCATGCTACTCTCTGTTTTAACACGAATAACATTGTTCCCTACCCGAGCACACCTATGTATGCAAGTAATTAGTTTGTAAATCCACAAAGAAGAAGAAAGAAAGAAGAAGAAAAAGAAGCAACCATTGCAAATATTCGTGTCATCAACAGGGCAACATTTGTTCATGTTCCGAGTGGACAGTCGTGTCCGGCCTGCTGCTGTGGATGTTTTTATTATTGTGCAACGACTCTCTTACCGTCCCTCCTGCAGCTCAGAGGATGAAATGGCCCATGCTGCGTGGATTCAATGTTTTCTGGAGTTTGGTTGCATCACATCTCCTGCAGACCATGCTAGAGTACACATGATTCATGCTCGAAACCACCTCTTCAAGCTGACCAAGGCATGGTGCTCAAGTCTGGTGAGATTGTGTTCACACTGATCAAATGAGCTGGACTTGGGGGTTAATTGTACTCGGATTCAAGCCCGGGCCTACAATATGAAACCCACTTTGAAGAGATGGTGTCTGGCACGAATCACCTGTACTCGAATGCAGTCTGCAGGAGCAGTGTTGCCAACTCCTCATTGGGGAAAGTAGCTATTGGCTGTCCTAAAAGTCGCTAAATGACGTCATCATTTAATTTGCATAATTTGAATTGTAATAGACGCTGTAGAAGAGACGTGAACCGTTGAGGGAGAGACAAAAAGAGGTTAAAAAACCCTAACCCTAAACATGTTTATAACTACACTTAGGAGCTTACAATAAATCAATGTAAAACATTAAATTTTTCAACCAGAATATTTTCAAGATGTTTATCGTATACAATCTACATTAACTATCTAAATGGACCAAAAACAGAGTAAGCGGGATCAGCCAGCGGTGTCTTTGTACATGCATGATACATTTGTAGTCTGGATGCTGAGGGATAAACGCCTCCTGCTCTGAATGCAGCTTGGAGGGACTCACAGCAGCATCCACTGCTCGTTGAGAAGAGTAAGAACGATACATGCTTTCATGTGAGTCTCCAAAAGTCTCCATTTAACACCAGAATAAGTCAATAGATTTGTCACCAGTCGGTAAAAAAAAAAAAAAAAAAGAGTCACCAGAGGGGTCTGAAAACTCACTAAACATCTCCTGCAACACTGTGCTTGAGATGCAAATTTAACGGAGCTCAAACAAATTAGTAGGCTACTATTGACGTCACAACTGTTGGACTCGGTCTCTCCAAAAAACATTGTACCAATGCAACTTAGGCCCATTTCATCCTCTGAGCTGCAGGTAGATGTTGAAGTAGGAATGCCAATGAGGTAGAGAGTCACTATTGGCAATCTCTGAATGTTCAGTATAAAACATCAGGATTTTTTGCACTGAACCTGTACAAATGTCACCCAGTTGATAACACGTATGTTTTCCACATAGACTGTATAAAATATGGACGTAGTATCCGTGACGTCACCCATCTGTTCCTGACAGCTGTTTTGAAGCCAATCGACAGCGGCAGCCATATTGGAAATGCGGAACTCAACCAGGCAGAGTGTGACGTAGTGTGAGCCTCCTAGCCAACAGCTATGTGTTCCCGACCGGGAGTCACGTCAGTCATGTCCTTATTTGGGCAAAAACTCGGAATCTTAATATCTTCTGAACTGTCACGTAAAAAAAAAAAAAAAACCCTGTACAGTGTGTGCCGATAGAGAGATTAGCTTCGTTGGGCCAAGCCATTTTTTGAACCAGGCTGTAAACATGTTTATTAATGCTGCAAAGATCCTCTTTTTCCCATTCATGTCTATGTGGTTTCCCGGTGTTTCTGCAGCCAGCCTCAAGCGGATTCTTGATGTATTGCAGTTTATAACACTTCCGCATGGGCTTCATTGTTTGAGACCGGAGGTTGCTGCTTGGTTTTCCATGATTATTTCTTCTTCTTGGCAGATTTGCAAACCAACTACGTGCATACCGCCACCTACTGTTTCAGACTGTGTGCATATGCAAGTGAGCATGGGAGACGGAACATTGTAACTAGCGGCTGGTAGAGGAGGATGGAGCAAGGATGTGTGAAAACACTCAGAGGGAAAAGAATTCCTGACAAAGAATTTACTTATCTTATTTCTTTCCGCAAACTATTTATGCACTCTTTTATTTGAGCTGTTCATTTTTATAATCATACATCAGATTATGTATTTTTTGAAGACATTTAGGATTAAAAACTTCAGTAGAGTCAGATGTGTTTTGAGTTATTAGAGCTAGAGTATATGTATAAAAAAAACCTGACGACAAAGAACAAACAAATCTTTGAGATCTTTTCGTGAATAAACTTACTCAAATATATATAAATAAAGTAGTTAGTCAGAGCAAACTTTTTAACACTGATGCTTCTGTTTACTGAGTCGACTTGAAACACACAAATACATGAACTTTAGAAACAACCCTCAGCACTCTCCATCATTATACACGTTGTTATTTCACTCTCAGAATGAGCTCCTCACTGCGGGGGGTTCAGATAAACAAACATCCATCATCTGCTGTGATTTCTATTAAACCATCATTAAAATATCTTATATAAAATATAATTTAAACACTATTCTATACGGTCTATTATCTCCTTAAAAATAAAACGTGATGGCTGCGGAAAATTCTTTAATTAAAGTTCTGATGTATGGGAGCAGAAAACATCAACATTCAGACGAAGATGAAGAGTTCACTGAGCTATGTGACTCATTCTGCTCACAGACAGGTGAGCGACTCTTTGACTCACCTGTGTTTAAGGAGAGACGGTGCAGTTAAGGTGGAGGAGCTGGGAAACACCTTCAGCTGCTCCGTCCAGAGAGAGCAGCGTGTTGATCACCTGCACAGGTAAACCCAGTTCTGCCTTCTCTGCAAAGAGAAATATGAGCAGGAGTTATGAAGGCATGCTCTCTGAAAGGTTTAGAGGGTAGGGATAGTTTGGGAGCGTGCCTACGTTCCCACAATTTGGCATCTATAAACTCTGCTTCAGCCGAAACCCTTTTTGATCAGATTATTTTTCTTGTGATGATTGTAATTGTGACGATTTCTGCATTGAAATACAATTACTCATGCATTCATTAATTTACTATAAAGTGCTTCAAAAAAAATTGTGGGAGGATAGGGCTTAAATTGAAGGGAAATGTAGGAGCACAAGACCTAATTTTGAAAATGTCCTAGAAATGTGGGACCATTGGGCTGTTGGAACATAGGGAGGACCCTGATAGTTTAATACAAAGTAAATATATTATAATATTGTTAATACAAAAAGCCTGCGATTTAAAGAAATAGAACTATAGAATATAACAATTTAAACTGTACACTTATGTATTTTTTTCCATTTGAATACAGAAAGCATGCTAAAAAATGATCTTCAAATTTTGCCTGAGAGGCAAGTTATAAAATAATTCTCTTATTCATCTAAACTTAAGTAATAAACAAAAGAAAAACTCTAAAATCAGACCTAAAAATGGATCACAGGGAAATCCTTTTCCTGTTTGGGCTTCATTTAAGAGCAACAGCTTAGACGGCATTAAAATTTTGTTTCGTAAATAACCTGTTACCATAAATTTGCAAAAATCTCGATCTTATTTAACGGCTAAAATATGCTTATGCTCCGTGAGAAAGCATAGCTTGTTTACATAAAATGATTTCTATATTTGTTGTGATAAATTCTGATTTTTCATGGTGTTTATTGGGAATCAAGCTGTAACCTCAGGCCGCGGGAATTGAAGCCCATGCAGAAGTGTTAAAAACTGCAGTTCCTTTAGTGTCCACAGAAAGGTGGCTCTGCAAGTATGGAAAACCACATACACACCGTTTCAAAGAAGACAATAAATACAGCAGAAATAAACATGTTTACAGCCTGGTACAAAAAAAGAGTTCGGTCTGAATAGCTCATTTCTCTATCAGCACACACTGTGCAGGGGGAGAATTTTCAAAGATATTGAGATTATGAGTTTTGCCCAAATAAGGGCGTGGCTGACTTGATTGACAGGTGGGAACAATATAGCTGTTAGAGAGGAGGCTAAAGGCCTGCCTCTTTACCTCACACTGAAACTTTCTCTGAACGATAACCATGAGAGACTTTGTTGCAGGGACTTCATGTCTGCGTTTGAGAATCAATCAGAGAAGAAGAAGAAGAGTGGGCATCCTCCTGTCACCCCTGATGCTCTACGTCACATCCAGTCTTTGGACGACCTGAGTCCTGCAGCAGCTCTGGCTCGGATGCGAGATCTGGTCTCTGCCTCGGCATCTGATCTGTACAAGGTGAAGTTTAAAATCACATAATGCTTTACATCCCTCTGTGTCTCTCTCAGATGATCACCTCTTTACGCCGCTTTCTTTCCCTTCAGGCGTTCTCAGCCTTTGACCAGAGCAGGACGGGGGCGGTCACCGCTCTGCAGTTTCGTCAGGTGTTGGAGAACTTCTGTGCTTGTCTGTCGGACAAACAGTACAGATACATGCTAAGCAAAGTGGAGCTGGACTGTGAGAGCTGCTCTGTGAACTGGGAGGACTTCCTCAACAAGTTTACGTCACACAGCCCAACGGTAAGAGAGCGGAGGTGTGAATTCACTCAACAGAAATGTGCTCTCTCTTTCTTTCTTTGAACATGTCTGCATGTTGACACTCCATCTAAACCACTATTAAAGTGTTACCTTGCTGTTTAATACACTCTCTAAACTATAAACTTGCTGAGTAAGCACATTTTCAGCAAGATATCAACCTGCAACAGCAAAAACTCTCTCTATAAGAAGATGCATGCTGCGAACTGCAAAATTAAAAACACATGCAAAAGCCAAAACAACTGCATCAATTACAAACACTGCGAATACATAAACAATGCAAAGTAGAAAACACACAATCATATATTCAGCCACCACAACAGGAGTCTTCCAGGCCTTTAGGGGGCGATCCGAGGAGCAGTTTATCAATGATGAGGCATTGGATCTCTTAGTTCAGTCAAACAGCTCCCTGAATAATGGTCTGACCAAGCTGCGAAAATTGAAGCGTTAAAACTGCAGTTCCTTGAGTGTCCACAAGAGGCTGGCTGCAGAATCACCAGAAACCACATACACACCCATTCAAAGAAGATTACAGCCTGGTTCAAAAAACTGTTTACGTCTGTATAGTTCATTTCGCTATCAGCACACACTGTACGGGGGGATTTTTTTCATCAAGCGGGAGTTTTGAAGACACTAAAACAAGTTTTGCCCAAATAAGGGCGTGGCTGACTTGATTGACAGGCGGGAACACAGTAGTTGTTAGCAAGGCGGCTAAAGGCTTGCCTCTTTACCTCACTCTAGCTCGACAGAAGTTAGGTTGAGTTCAGAGACAGATGGGTGACATCACGGAGAGATTGTTTTTGGCGTCTTGGCTCGGGGGGGGGGGGGGGGGGGGGGGATGAGAGTTGACAGGTGATTGTGCAGCTCAAGGCGCCTACCTGTGTTCCTCAAACAGAGAATGTTTTGAACTGAATGCATCTGTTCATCTTGTTGTAGATGTCGGCGGAGATTAAATGTAAAACCAGATCACCTCTCCGGACTCCTGACATCCAGAAGGACGTCTCAGATCACCTGTATGAAATCACCAAGGAGCTCCTGGACCTGGACTCCTCTGCCCTCTCCGAAGAGCGGCTCAGACTTCTTTGTGATCCACACAGCCGGAGTCTCACGGACGATCAGGTGAACCAGATGATTTGTTTACTTCTGCTGGTTTTCCAGAGAATTATAATTCAGAGAATTCAAAGAAAACAAGCGTGTTTCCAGCAGCTCTCCCCGTGCTGTGGAGCTGAAACAACACTCTCTGGCATCGGTTCACGCTTACAAATGAGGAGAGGAAATTTTGGTGCATTTGCCAGATCCACTCTTCTTAGTCGGATATGTTTTCTTTAATTATTCTAATCAAAATCTAATTTATCTTTGCTGATAATTATTGACTGCATGAGGCGGTTACTCATCTGTGAAGCTAATTTACGTGCTGTGTTCACTCTTCGTGGGCGGTTATTCTGTGCCTTTTTCTGCTTCTCAGTTGGAGTGTGTGCAGAGTCAGACGCCAGTGAACAAGCAGAAGAAGCCACAGTACAGAGAGTTTCTGAAACGTTTTCGTGCTCGCAGCGTGACCCCCCACAGTCTCCCTGAGCCCAGAGGATCCGTCTCTGCAGGTGCCGTCCTGCAGCGAACACAGGTACAGAACAGGAGGACAGAGCTGGGGGTTATTTCAGCCTGAGCTGGGGTGCGTTTGTTTTTGCTGAATGCTGCAGTTTGATCTGTGATGCATGAGGACACCAGCTGCTGAGTAAACCCAGACAGGTTCAGGCTTTGCTTTAAGGAGGCTGGAAAACAACATCGGCCTCTCTGTGAGAAAAAAAGTTAGTGAGATTTTTTTTAACACAGAAATTTTTAATTTGAGCAAACTAAATTAAATCATCTGCTCAACAAACTTATGACAAATGTGTGTTGTTATCCACAAGGGCACACAATAATTTAATTTCTCACTCTGTGTTTTTCTCACATTCCCTGAAATTGGACACTAAGTAATTTCCTTTCAGAGCCTTTATCTGAAGAAAAGTGCAAATAAAATTATTTTCATGAAACATCACAGCACAAAAATGTGTAAGCTAGGACAAAACATTACAGCCAGGTTAAGGAAAATAAACTGAACAAATCAGTAATATATCAGATATGAAGTCATACTAGCTTTAGGTAGCCTGTGCTTTATTTTGAAGGGGTTCTACAGTCAACCACCTGCAGCTGCTTCTTTTGCCACAACTTCCTGCAGATTCTCATGACATTGAGGTGCTAGATCAACCAAAATATTAAGTATTCAGTTATTAATAAAACCTTGAAAAATGTTTAACCTCATAAGATGCTCCTCATT
This sequence comes from Notolabrus celidotus, assembly GCF_009762535.1. NCBI lineage: Eukaryota > Metazoa > Chordata > Actinopteri > Labriformes > Labridae > Notolabrus > Notolabrus celidotus. Next base: position 21,161,393 of record NC_048292.1, read on the forward strand.
TTAGCACAAGAGACATTTACCTTAATGTCCTAACATTTTAATCCACGTTCCAGTGCAAAACTGATCCTGTTAATTTGTTGTAATCCACATTCAAGTGAACATACCATTTACAGTCATGTTAGACGAAGTGAATGGGACTTCTCGACAAACACCTTTAAAAATAAATGAGTCAAATGTCTCCTCTTTAAACATTGTGTCTGTTATCTCTACCTCTTCTGGTTTCAGTGACTTTTTAGAGATCAGCAGCTTAGAGATGTGCTCTCCAGCTCTGGATCGCAGGACAGGATGTTGCTCCACTTTTCCCTATGAGTCCTCAGGCTGCTCTCACATCTGTGCCCGCTAACTGTCATTATATCCCCACTCTCAAGCCCTGCCTGAGACCACACTGATGTTTTTACTACAGTGTTAACATGATGTGTGACCAGGTGGTCCCTGGTATCTCTTTTGCTGTCTAGAATTGATCACTGTTCTAGTCTGATCAACTGACAGCATTCCGTTCTATTCTTCTTTGCTGTGTTTCATTCCGCTCCATTCTAGTGTTCTTTGATTTGTACCCTTCCATTCTTCTTTGATGTGTTCCATTCCACTCCATTCTCTTCTTCTTTGATGTGTTCCATTCCATTCTATTCTTCTTTGATTAGTTCCATTCCGCTCCATTCCATTCCTCTTTGATGTGTTCCATTCTGTTGCATTCTATTCTTCTTTGATGTGTTCCTTTCCGTTCTATTCTTCTTTGATGTGTTCCATTCACTATATTTTGCTTTAATGTGTTCCATTCCGTTGCGTTCTATTCTTCTTTGATGTGTTCCGTTCTATTCTTCTTTGATGTGTTCCATTCCATTCCGTTCTATTCTTCGTTGATGTGTTCCATTTATTATATTCTTCTTTGATGTGTTCCATTCTATTCCGTTCCATTCTATTCTTCTTTGATGTGTTCCATTCCGCTCCATTCCATTCCTCTTTGATGTGTTCCATTCTGTTGCGTTCTATTCTTCTTTGATGTGTTCCTTTCCATTCTATTCTTCTTTGATGTGTTCTATTCACTATATTTTGCTTTAATGTGTTCCATTCCGTTGCGTTCTATTCTTCTTTGATGTGTTCCGTTCTATTCTTCTTTGATGTGTTCCATTCCATTCCGTTCTATTCTTCGTTGATGTGTTCCATTTATTATATTCTTCTTTGATGTGTTCCATTCTATTCCGTTCTCTTCTTCTTTGATGTGTTCCATTCTATTCCGTTCTCTTCTTCTTTGATGTGTTCCATTTTGTTTTATTCTTCTTTGATGTGTTCCATTCCATTCCGTTCTCTTCTTCTTTGATGTGTTCCGTTCCGTTCTATTCTTCTTTTATGTGTTCCATTCCATTCTATTCTTCTTTTATGTGTTCCATACCGTTCCATTCCACTCCATTCTATTCTTCTTGGATGTGTTCCATTCCGTTCCATTCCATTCTATTCTATTCTTCATTGATGTGTTCCATTCTGTTCCGTTCTATTTTGTCCATTCTACACTCTTTTCTTCTGGATTGATTTGATATAACATATGTGATCAGCTGTTGAGTAATAATTACTGTTGGTATGCGGAATCAAGTTTCAAATTGGGTAATAGAGTACAAATCACTTAATTTAAGCCCTTTCAAAAAATACGTTTTATTTCTTATACTTTTCGTTATCTGTTCCCACAAGAAAGATTTTAACCCTGACTGTAGTGTTGATATATTTTCCAAATAAGTTACCACAATAGTAATAAAGTCTTTGACCTGCTGATTACAGCCTGCAGCATTCCCATACAGGTGTTTAATCGATATTCCTGGAAAATATCCCAAGTGGTGTCCATTAGAAAAAAATAGTGTGGTTCTTCAGGGAGAGAAGCAGTGTTCTCTAAAGAATAGTCAGTAATTTGTTTGCAAATGGCAATGAATAGAAGAGAAAAGGATCTTTAACTACGGATAAAACAAAACATGTCTCAGTTCACACCTGTTACTTCTACTTCATGCCACATGTAACCCTAACGAGGAAATGGACTTCTCGGAGATGGCTGCTGCGAGTGTGGACCGTTTGCCACATCATTACGCTAACAAAGCCCACAGATCAGGAAATGTGAGAGTTTTAAATTGTGTGAACTAGATTAAAAAAAAGGTATTATTGAACACCAATGTGGATAAAAGCAAACACCAAAATTAACTGAGCAGAGAATTGACTTTTGCCAGCTCCAATTTAATCACTCCTCGTGTGATAACAATCAGCCGAGCAGCAGCTTCATTCCTCCGTCTGTGTCTGCACTCGTTTGTTACTCTCGTAAAATGGAAGGAATCAACCCAAGTGTAAAAATACTCTCGCAATGTTTGCCCTTTGAAAATTGTGCAAGGTCCAACCACTCCTAACTTCAGACAACACTTCTCTGCAGTGTAGTTTTCTCCCCTCCTGACCCCTCCTCGTCTTCCTCTCTCAGTCTGCCCTCCGGTGCTCCTCCAGGCGTCCTGCCCCGGCGGGGAGGCCGGGAACAGTAAGCCCGCCGGGCAGCGTGGAGAGGAGGCTTCGCGGGGCGGTGCAGCGCTGCTGGAAGGAGATCCAGAGGAGCTGCAGAGAGGAGGACCCTCAGGATGAGGGACTCATCAGCACTGCCTGCTTCCTGAGTGAGCAGAACACCACAGACACAGAGAGATAACTTCTACCTGCTGTTTGCTAATGCTCATGTTAATGACGTCTGTGTTTCAGGGATCCTTCAGTCCCTCAGCATCAGTGTGACTCAGGAGCAGTTTGAGCACCTGGCTGTGAAGTTTGACATCATGAGTAATGGCTGTGTTTCGTATCATGACTTCCTGCGACACTTTCTCCTGAACCTGAAACCAGCTGAGACCGAGACGGTGATCAGGCGGAGAAAACTCCCTCTGCCTACACAGGTAAAAGAGACTGGAGGAGAACTCAGTAACTCCACCTGAAGTACGCTGCAGAGAGACTGCAGGTGTCTCCTTTGCACACCTTGGCTGTGCAAAATCAGAGTAATAGTTTTTTTGTATACATAGATACTCAACCTCTTTAAATACAAATGATCTACGACACATTCGACCCTGAAACTAAGCAGGTAGAGATTTTGTGTTCGAAAACGCTGCTGACAAGCATACAGAACAAGATAAGCTTTGTCCACAGGGGGCGCCAAATCAACATATTCCTTACAGATCAAAAAGAAAACAAACCTTACTAGTTACAGTGAAACTGAGACTAACCAGAAACAGATACACAGGTGCCAATCAATCTGCAACCTTTGGTGTCAAAAAGAGTGCACCTGCAAAAGTGCAAAAAAATGCAGTTCCTTTACTGTCCATTAGGGGCTGCCTGCAAAAGCCAATGAAACCCAGTTAGAGCTCATATGAAACTGGTACTGGTTCTAGCGCTGGTCCTCGAATCTCATTAAAAGAGTTGTGCATACATTTTCATAATTAGTGGCGTGGTTGACTGACAGGTGGATTACTTGTAGCGGTTCACCTGAATTTAAGTAAAAGTCAGGCTGAGTCAGCATTTCCAAAATGGTGACAACCATTTTCTCCCGCAAAATGGGTGACGTCCCAGAGACCAAATCCATGGAGACACAGTCCATGGCGTCACTGGATCCGAAGCATTAGTTGCTCCTCCAGTTGCTAACTGGACGATGAATAATGCCACGCACCAGGAGGAAGGCTTAGCTGGAAGTCGTTAATCCCTAACCTAGCCTACACCTGAAATATGGAGAAGTTTGCTGTTGTTGTAGAGGATGGATTGAGTGATTCACGTGTTTATACCAGGTGTAAACGGGGAAGTAGTGCAGGTGTTGCCTTTTCCCAATGGTGCTAATCTTATCACTTTGTACCTGTGTGCTAAGTTTAACTAACCTCCTTTATGTGAATAATAAAACAACAAAAGTTGAACCTGTTCCAACTGCTTCACTTCCAGGGTCCTGGTTTTGTTCAGGCTCACTCTAACACTGTTTCTGGGAACAAAACCAATCAGGGTTTTGTAAAAATATCCAGTTTAGAGAAATCAACCGACTAAGGATGCGTTTAGGTAGATGAAAATATACTTCATCAGGCCCTTTTTTGTGTGCAGACAGTCGTCACAGTTGGAGTTGAGCATGAAATTGGGACTCAGGGTTTGTACTTTCAGCTCCACGTTCTCATGCTGCGCTGCAGATTAGCACATTTCAGATGAGTCCCTCTCTTTTCCTCTCTCTTTAAGGTTTGATCCATTGTAGTTTTATTGGCTCTAAGTTTAAATTGGGTTACAGTTAAGTGGAGGGCTGGTGTATCTGGAATATGAGGAGGAGGTGATGGGCGACGGCGCGTTGCCAGACTGTGTAAACTCAGCGGGGACCTCCCACCCTCAGGCTCTCGACTATCGCCTCCCATGACAAGCAAAATGGGCAAGTTTGGTGGTTTGCGGTGCTTTTTCTTTTTGGCATGAAAAGGTGTATATGAAGCTTTGAACAATGACACACGGGTGGGCACGCTCTAAAAAACCCCCCCGCTGAGTGACTAAGCCGAGCCCCAAGCTTCAATGGAGCGTGTGGGTGAGGGCCTAATCTGGCAACCCACGAGCTGCAACCTTCCAAACCAACTTTTGGATTCACAAAGACCTGCATTGTCTTAACCGAACCTACCATCTGGGTAAATTTTGTGGAGACCCCCTGCATGGAATCTGACTGGATGGTGTGTTTCTGGAAGAGTTTAGAGACAAAACCTCTTTATGTGAGACAAAAAGCACTTTGTTTGTAGTCTCAGCTTGTGAAACATTTCTGATTCTGACAGCTTTCATCTCCATCATTTCCTCTTTACCTAAATTGTCTTGGACAGGATATTCTGAAGTCTGCTATTCTTCTCTATGTTGATGACACTGTCATTTACTGCTTTGCACCTTCTGCTGCTCAAGCTTGTGCAAATCTTCAACATGAATTTGATGGAGAATCATAACAGCTTTGTCGACTGCAACTTTTTGTTAATGCAGACAAACAAACCTTATGTTCTCTACCATTTTGAGACAATAAAACCGCACTGTCGGACTTAAATGAAAACCACTTGTCTGTAAGGTGCATGACATAGGCTGAAGGCATCTCCAGGATAACTCTAAAGAAGTTCTGATTTCTTTTTTTTGCTGAACATAAACTAGTGGAGTATATATTTGGCTATCAAACCTGGCTGGGGCGACCTAATTCCCCTAAAACCAGTTTAACTTTGACTCACAGAGGGATCAGTTGCTTCTGTCAGGTATAAGCAACAAAACCAAGGTCCCAATAATCCAACACAAAATAAACCAACTAAGCTCAAACTATAACTCAAACTGTAACACTGACAGTCCAAAACTAGTTTCCCTGCCACTTGAATACAATGGCCTGCAGCTTTGGCTTCTTGCTACTACAAGCCGACGCTCCAACCAGGGGTCAGAACTACAAGCAGAAAAACACACAAAGTGACACCTTGGATCTGAACCCAGGCTGTAACAGCACCTGCCCACTTTGGCTCCAACAATGTGATGCCTAGTCCAAGAGTGCCTCTGCTCAAGGTCTTCAAATGCAGGATGGTGAGTACAAACCATCAACTTCCACCTCCATTATCTGAATTGAGGACCAAATCTCCTTTCTACAGAACATCTCTCTTAAATTAATCCTGATGGATTGAAATTGAAGCAATCCCTCCCTGGGAGTTGTGCAACTTTTTCGGCACCAAGTCAAAACTTAATTGGGGGGGAATATGCTTTAAGTTTTTTTTTGCTGATTGCACAGAGCCATCAACTAAGATCAACAAATGGAAATGGTTGCAAAGCCACCATTCTCTATAAACCATGAGCGTAGTCCATTACCCCTTTTTGACTGAGGCAGTTTCAGGGCCGGTTCGGATCCGGCACTCAATTGAGAACTGTTTTTTCATATTTCAACTTTGAGTGAACTGGCTCCTGGCCGGAAAAATTGGTTCCAGAGCGGCTCAAACTCTTTGCTGGTCTAGAACCATGAACCGCCTATGTCAGGGGTGAGGGGCGGGGTTGCTGTGATCAAAAACACAAACCAAACATGTACCACCATTGTCCTGCAGTGAAAAAATTAAAGAGACTAATGGATTCCAAGGCAAAGCAGTGGTTGGCCGAGGAGACAAACTGACGTCCGCCATCGTTGTTGTTGTGAGGGAAAGTTCGCGCTAGCGCTGCTGAGAAAAGCAGTCATGCAAATCTGAGGTCATGACGTGCCTCTTCAACGGGCTCAAGCGGGCAGAAAAACAAATGGGTGCCGTGTTGGTTAGCGAGTTCAACCCGCTCCGAACCAGCACGAGCACCAGCCCGGAAATGCAACCCGGTTTGCGTTGGTTTAAAAGAGGTACATGTGATGTCATCCACTAGTTTTTAAAGCCAAACAACGGGGGTCGCCATATTGTGCTATGCTAACCGCTAAAAGCTAACTCCAACTATCTTTTGGTCAACCGGGATACAGAGCTGAGTCTTCCTTTCAAACAGCTGCAACACGCCCACATGTGAGTCAAAGCAGCCTCGCCCATAACCATGCAAATTTATGTACAACTCCAATAAGGAAATGAGCATAAACCGAAACCGCTTTTTGTGTCAGGCTGTAAAATATTTACTTCTGCTTTCAAAATCTGCTATTTATTTAAGGCTTTAATGGGGGTTCATTGGCTTTTGCAGCCAGAGGAACTGCAGTTTTTTACACCTCTGCATTGGATTCAAGAGCAAAGGTTGTGACACTGCACGCACTGCTCTTGATGGTTACATTTTCCTCTGCTGCCACCTGTTGGATGGGGGTGTGAAATGCATTTTGGGGCATTTTTCATGCACCCCAAAAAGCTCAAATTTCATGCATTTAGGAGGATAAAAGGTGCAACTGAAGCCAAAAGCATTTGACCCATTAGCAGCTATATGCAAATAGAGCAATTTTGCAGATTATACATGTTACTCATAACGCTACATAATATTTACCTTGCTCGTTTGAGAATTTATGTCCTATATTTTCAAAGTTTAAAATTAAATCTCTCATTTCTTCTTTTGATTCTCACACATTTGGATCCTGTTTATCTGATCAGGTTCAGATGAGTCGGGGTGTCCTCAGCAGATCCTGCATAGACGCCATGCTGAGGATCTACGATGTGGTCCACTCATCCTGGACCTCCATCAGACGCTGCTTCCTGACATCTGATCGAGCCCACACAGGAAATGTCTCCACACAGGACTTCAGGAAGGTGGGTTCAGCTGCAACACGGCGCCCTGCAGAGCTCCACCTGCTCTGCTGCACCTGAGGGACTCAAGACACTCAGAGATAAAACGGCTTCTCTGTGAAGTATTGATGTGAACGTTTGAGCTTTGCTTGTGTCTCTTCCATCAAAACGTCTGCTTGAGAAAGACTGAAAATCCATGAAGCTGCACACACACACACACACACACACACACACACACACACACACACACACACACACACACACACACACACACACACACACACACACGCACACACACGCACGCTCACACACGCTCACACACGCATACCTGCTCACTTGACAGCCAATCAGTAATTTTAATTGTTCAATTAAGCTGAAGGTTGAAACAAGACAAGGCTGACATTTTGGCCCAGGAGAGCAGCAGCTGACACTCCTGTTTTATTGTTCCAGCTGTAGGATTGACTGAAGACAGTGCTCCCCGAGTTAATCGATAGAAACAATTAGCAGCCTGGTTAGGGATGACACCTCTAACACAAGAGGACACACACTCAAACATGCACACACACCCATTCTGATCCTTACTGGTGTTGTCCTGCAGGTGCTGCGCCACTTCAGCGTGGATCTATCGGAGGAGGAGTTCTTCCACCTCAGCTCTTATTTTGACGCTGACACCAAGGGAAAGATATGCTACAACAACTTCCTGTGGACGTTCCTGCACTGACCCTCTGAAAACCTGATAACAGGCGAAAGCTTTAAGTGGCTTCTGCATTTTTACATTTAATGACTGAATACTTAATTATCTTTAACATTAAATACTCACTGAACAACAGCTCTGTATCCTTAATAATGGCATCATGGGTCCAGTTCATGATGATTCAGGGGTCTGACGAACATGCACATTTTTTCTAAATAACAAAGACTTTTATTTTGTACCTATGATTATATTTCATCTTTGACAATAAATGCAAATAGTTACTAATCATGTGACTTTTGTTAACAAAAGGTTGTTGCTTGCATGGGCACTCATACATCCTTCACAGGTAAAGAGGCAGATGCTAAGAACGAAAGAAAACTTTCTGATATCAATAAAGATTTTACTCTCTTTGTTCAATAAAATAATAAATTGTCAAGTTGGAAGTTGGGTGTTGACGGACGAGAGAGCACGGAGCCGGACCGCAGCGGAAGTCTGCAGCCCGTTGCACAAGGTGTGTGGGAGTTCTAGCTCAAACTAGTAGAAGTAAAATGTACTTCTAGAAGTGTTTGGATCACAGAGATAAGTTGAGACATAATTTAAAAAAGTAAATAAATACCTTTAAAAAAACCAAAGGAGAGTTTAAAAACATTTAAGAAAAAATGTGTGCAACTAAGATTATATTTTTTGTATGTCTTCCTTGTAAATTAAATGAATACGTTATAATTACCATAAAATAGAAGTCACACTGGTTTATAAGATGCAGTCTTTTTGGGGAGCTCTGATTGACGAAAAAGGTTTAAACTGTGTCCTGAAAGACTCATATTGTAAGGAGCAATGTGCAGTGTCTATGCAGCTGTGTAGCTCTTTCTAGTACCATCTGTTTTAGCCATCCTGCTCACAATGTGGGTGCATCTGACCCTTTAGGTGTAAGGTTTTGCAGGCTGGTTTCTGAGGTACCTCATACAATATTTCATCATACAAATGGCATATTTGTCAGGACATGAAAACACATTCATAAAGCCTCTTTGCACAATTTCTCGATTTTTTTTTAAGCCTGATGTTTAAAACTTGAACTACACTTCAGGATTAAATCCATTTTGGAGCAGCTCTGCAGGTGTTAGCAGGCACAACACCAGATTTACATGGCTCACTGAAAAAATCTGACACATTGGAGGTGATTTGGATGCTAACAGAGCACACTTTAGGTCGCATTCGTCTTGATTTAAAAGTGCTGCAGACGTGTTACTTTAAATAAGACAAAACATTTAAGCTGGGTATTAAATTACCTGAAAGACAATTTTTTAAAGAAACTTAAAGATACCTTGAGACATATGTAAGTATGACTTGATTGTCTGAGATGATGAAAATGACGGATACTGTAAGGAGGGGGAAAGGGGACCACGGCTCATTTCTGCCCCGGGGCCCTCGTCTTTGGTTAATCCGTCCCTGCCTTCAAACATCCAAAAACATGAATTTGATCTGTAAAAAAAGATTGATCTCAAGAACGAATAAATCAGAAACAAAGATTAACAAAGAGAGACTGTAGAATAATTTGAGTTTTCACGTCTTTGTCCACCTTCTGTGTGTTTGACACTGATTTGTGTTCCAGAGCCGATCACACAAAGTGCCTTTCTTATGCCGCAGACGATGGGGAAGCTCTGGGTGCATCTTTTGTTCAGATGGGACGTGTGAAGTGAGACGGATGACAAGGAGACGAAGGGGACGTCTGTCATTCATTCAGAGGAAAAACGCTACAGCAGCAAGATGCACAGTTGCAGCCTGGTGAGGAGAAAAGCTCACACGGGGCCGGGGAATCATTATCCGAGAAGGCTGAGAGAGAAACGAGCAGATGGAAAGAGAAAGGAGAAAGAGCTGGGTTTGTGGTTTGAGAGGCAGAGTGAGAGAAAAGACAAGAGTATGGAAGCTCGTTGTATTAATGGCAAAGTAAAAAAGCCACCCGTGAATAAATTAGCCGCTCTCCTCTGGGATTACTAATGTAATTATTTGAACGAGGGTTCTCATTAGAATGTGCAGAGGTGTGAAAGACCTGCGGAACAAAATGGGAGACAGAGACGGAGCGGCGAGGGTTTAGCTACTGGAAATTAACTCTCCGCTCCGGGCTCTATAATTGATACGAGACACAGATACCTTTGATTGGAACAAAAGGAGAGGAAGCAGGACGGGGAAAGTTTCCTCACAGCCTCTAATTTCTCCACTTTAGAACAAGAAATAAATGAGGAGAGACAAAAGGATGGAAAAAAGGAGGCGAGGTCACAGATAAGGTTTTATTTAATCAGTCAATAATCTCTCAGAACCAGCAGAAACTTTATGGTTTAAGAAAGAAAGGTATTTTACATTTTTTAGAGTTGTCTCCGGGAGCAACACTGTAAGATTTTGCAGCTGTCGGCTTTTTATTTTTTATTCTACAGTTTAAAAAAAGTCCCCAACAATGGACGCAGAATACAACACCATATGAGCGCTTTTATTCCAAAATGATATACGTACCTTTGAAATAAGACCTTAAATTGATAGCCATCCAGTCTGGTTGAAGTAAAAAGGACCCAGCAGGTAAATAAATTATTAATATCCTTTAGGAAAGTCACCACAACAATCTGCTTTCTAGTTTGAGCCGTCAATCATCCCGCCTGTGTAGGCGTCCCTCTTCTTTCAACAACACGTATCTCATTTTGGAACAAACCTCTTCATATGCAGATTGTCTGAGTAGCAGAAGTCATTAACTCCTTTAAGCATGCCTCAAGAAATAAATCAATAAATAGTACAGAACCTTTTTCCTTCGTAGAAAAAACAGGAAACACATAACACAGCTATTGAAGCAGGAGAGCATCAAAGTGAAGACGTCTAAATGAGGAGCGAGAAACAGACAGCGTTTCATGAAAACCCAAAGATAAAAGTTCCCCCCGGATTTTGGTTTTTAATACTTTCCCTTTATTCCTTTTCTTGGAACATTTTCCGTCACAAACTTTAATTAAGTTTGTGTTTTAATTCAACCAAAAAAACACAAACATTCAAACTATCAGTGCTAACCCCGATCTAAAGTCTCCGCACTTCATCCCTGAAATCCTGCAGCTTTGAAGAGGAGCATTGATACCATGTGCCAGATTTCAACAAAGAACCGTCACATGTTCGTCTGATCCATCAAAACCAATTAGTGAAGTGGGGACGTGTTACTGGGAGACTGGTGAGACTGTTTGTTTCTTATGAACAATCAGGGTGTGGTGAGCAGAGGGAGTTTCAGCTGACTGTCAGGAAGAAATATTCAAACACCTTGAAAGGGGCTTTTAGTGTGAAACATCTGCAGGAAGTCGTGACTTTGAGCAGGAAGTTAGCTTTCAAGAATTTATAATTATCAGAATGTATTAATCAACGACACGACTGTTCTTCAGCCTGCATCAAAAGATGGGCACATAACAGTTTCCAAAGTGAAGCCAAAACATTCAAAGCTCCCCCTGGTTGCTGGCTGCAGTATATGTCATATAGCCAAATCTGATTGGCTGGCAATTCTTAGGTACAGTGCTCCATCGTAGCTACAGTACTTTGACATCTGGAGCTAATATTTGTCTCAATGATGCTTTAAACTGTAAGGGCCTGTGTCCAATAAAAGCATTTCCTAGTGCTGACAAAGCAGAGCGCTTCTCGCTGGCGTTTACCACTGCTGGGCTACGAAAGTTGTCTGGCAGTATTTACGGTTCTCTAAGTAGTGACTATTATTTCTATTTTCAAATGCGCTGTTAGCTTTATTTCTTATAATTTTACAAAGAAAACGAATGATAGAAATCATGTCGTAGCATTAGCAGCAGCTCTATACCTTGAATTTTAACCCTCAAAACAATACGAGTGGAGAGTTTTTACACCACATGGACCTCAACTGTTGTTGACAAAAGTTGATCTCAGAAGTCCCGCCCCTTTTTGATTTGAATTGGTCGGTGATGAAGACGTGACATTCATGAGTGTCCAAAGGTTGAACTGCTTTCAACTGAGAATATGCGCTTAGGACGCTGAGGGCTAAAAATGCTAAACTACTTTATTTTATTTCCTAGGGAGAGTGCCAGAAACACAAAACGCTGTTATGGGGCGAGTTCTTGTCAATTGGCACAAATTATTTGTGAGAGCTGAAAAATCTGAACTCCAGCGAATCATTCTTGCCGTGATGGCCAACGTGAAGATCCTCCAGTGACGTATGATGTGACGTACAGACCTGAATTGTTGTTTTTTTTGTATTTTTATTGCAAGTCAAAGCATTCTGTAAACCCCAATTTTTAAGGTGCACCATAAATAAAATTATTATTATTTTAGGATTTACAAATTCACACGTTAAGTGCTTCATGTACGAGCTAATCAAGTGCAGAGTAAAATTTGAGGGCTTTTCACTTCTTTGAGAGACAGGTAATGTGAGGAGAGAGTGAGGGATAGCATGCACTAAATAATGACAGGATTGAGAACTGTACCTGCAACCAGTGTGACGAGGACTGTAGCCTCAGCTTAGTCTTAATCCTAACCCCTAACATCAGCCAAAAGTTCTCGATCTTAGAGGCCTTCACCTCAAACTGCTTTGTGATATATTTGCATAAAACATACAGTCAGCATCAATGTGCATGCTCTAACAAGTGCACCACCTCCTGCATTTCTCCACAGACATGCTTTTCTTGGTGAGCAATCCTCTCTTCCCTCTCATTCCTCCGTTTTGGAAACATTAAGACATCAGGCGGCAGAGCGAGCGCTGATGTGCTGAAGAGGCGAGAGTGAAGCGCGAGTAAACCGCCGCCCGAGGGAGCGTTCAAACATAATGTCGGAGAGCACGGAGATCAAAGTGTGACGGGGTCTTGTTATGCTGAGCACATTCAGACTTCACTGAGAATTTTATCATTCAGAAAAAAAGAGCAAAGAGAAAATAAATAAAAGCTCTTTTTTTAAAATAACACAGACGTAACGCTCAGAGACACGAAATCACCGAAACGGGGCCGACCTGCTTCACAGAGAAGAAAACACAATAAGAAGCTTTACACTACAAATTAAAGGTTACAACCACACAAATATTAACTTTGAAAAGCATTGCAAATACTTGGAAATCTTCAAGGAAAGTTATTTGTTCTTTACAGTGACAGAAAACATTTACATAGACCAGTTACAGTACATTAAAATTACAGCTCCTCTTTAAAGGATGAAATGTTCCATCTCTCCCTACGATCAGGGCCGACTCACGGTCCAGAAGAAGACTCAGCATGTAGCACTTTTGCTTAATGCTACCCGAGTCCAAAAAGCCTGAATCCGCTCAAATCAGAGCTCCACAGCATGAAATATTAAGAGCAAAATAAAGGGGAAGTGCTGCGCGTGGTTCCTTCGACCGTTAACAGGCTTATGAGGGCTGTAATGAGGCCCAGGGGAGCGGTGTCAACATGTTTGACACCCCGACTCTGTAACCGCCCCCTGGCAGAGACCTCTCGCTGCCCTCACATTTGCTTTGATCTCACGAAAAAAAAATAACACACTCGCCCGAGGAGCGGAGAGAAACAGGAGGAAGATAGAAGCAAAGAAAGAAGGAGAATTAATGTTCATAACCAGGAGAGGAGAAAAGTTTCTTTAAAATCCTCCCAAACCAAAACGCTCCAGTAAAGTGATGAGTTGTTTCACTCGGAGTCAGCTGATTTAAACGAAAGTGAAAAAGGTCAACACATCCAGGAGTCTCTTGTCTCTTTCAGAGCAAAGTCAAGATTGTCAGTGCAGTAAAGAGAGCACTTCGTCTGTGCTGAAAAACATCTCTCCTTTCGCCCACGTGTCATGTGGACGTGGTGTTGAGATGAAAAAATGTCAGCACGTAAAATAACATCAATGTCGATCCTCTTCGTCTCCACACAGTTCGTGTTGTGTCAAAAACACACCCGTGTTGTATTTACAGATTTCGGTTTGTGCTGCCCACAGACCTCACCTACCTTTCCTGGCTCCCTTCTCCTGATTGGCTTGAGGCGTTTTGGAGCCGGCCTCCTCTAGTCATGTGGTCCGAGGGTTCGGAAGGTCGAAAACGATGGGTGCGTTCATGGGCAGGAAGTTGACAGTGCAGGCTGAGGCGTTGACGAACGTCGTGGTGCCGTCTGTCATCATGCCGTAACCTGAGGAGGACAAGGTTTTAATAAAGGGTTACTCCAAAAACAACAAGTTTGTATGCAGGAGGTAGAAAAAGGGAAAAAGACCTGTACAGGTTTTAAGTGTAGGCTTCCAACTTTCCTTTTTGATAAAGCTTAGTTGACAAAGACTGAAGTGAGTAATTTGTGAGACGCTCTTTCACTAAAGTCTCAACTGAAGGCCGGGATCAAAAAAGATCTGAGTAGTACAAAAATATTTAATTTAGCAAGCAATATTTTGATCTCACAGATCACAGATGAGCAATATTAAAGGTGACATATCATGCAAAATCAACTTTATAATGGTTCTCTACCTGAAATATGTGTCCCTGGCATGTCTGCAAACCCCCCGTAAATGAAAAAAATCCATTCTGCCCCTGTTTTGATTTCTCCACCTTTCTGTAAATGTGTGTGAAACGAGCCGTTTCAGACTTCCGTGTTTTTGTTACGTAACAACAATATCCGGTCTGTAACAGAACCCAGAGCTCGGAGCTTGTTCAGCCCATAGACTGTATAAAATAATACTGAATCCCCCCTCCGTTTTTCATTACCTGCACATGTGTGCTAACAAGGAGCTTAGGAGGGAGGCATGCTAGTTGCAGGCTGTCTTAATAAACACAAAGGTCGGTTTTACTCCCCACGTCTGCAGATTTGAAGATCTAGTGGATGATTTTTTTTTTTTTCATGGAAAAGTGCTAGCGCTAGTTAGCATAGCCACATAGCTACATGTTCATAGCTGTAGCTGTGTAACAAGACACACGTCGACATACTGACAAATAAAACAACAAGAAACACTAAATCTGTGACCAATCCTTCAGAAAAGGTCCTGCTGCCTTTCTGGCAGAGGTCGGTTTTACTCCCCACGTCTGCAGATTTGAAGATCTAGTGGATGATTTTTATTTATCATGGATAAGTGCTAGCGCTAGTTAGCATAGCCACATAGCTACATGTTCGTAGCTGTGTACCAAGACACACATCGACATACTGACAAATAAAACAACAAGAAACACTAAATCTGTGACCAATGGTTCAGAAAGGTCTTGTTGCAGGTGCATCTCAGTCAGGATCAGATTCTGGCTCAGATTCAGAGGGTTGAAGTAACGCGGGTCTGTGACCAGTCCTGTATATTCAGCCAACATGTAAACATTAGATCAACGTGCTGGAGAGCCGGGGCCACATCCACTTCCTGAGGGGGCGTGGTCAGAGAGAAAACAGGCTGTTCTGAGCAGGGCTGAAAAAGAGGGTTTTTCAGGCATGCCAAAATCTGATTTCAAAGTGTTTTTTTGAGCATAAACTTAAAAAAAAGACATGTTTTGGGGACCTCTTAGACCAATATACTGTATATTGATGAAAAAGAGCGTAATATGTCACCTTTAAGACAACACAGGTGATCTGCATGATTGAGAGTTAACCTGCTCTCAAGCTGCATGATGATTCTGACATTCAGACATTTTGGCCTTTGTCAGGGGGAAGAACTGAAGAATGTCTGACAACCAAACACACCTGAGTCGCTGCCCTGCACTCTCTGGTTTCATAGTTTAAGATATCATCTTATCAATTTCTGCATGTAAAAAATAAAGATATAATAAGCGAGGATGCCTAACACGAACTCTGACCTGCAGCGGTAAAAGTTGCACGCATTTTAAGTCTTTCATTTTGCTTCTTTCTTGTATTTTACGGCTTTAAAGTGTATTTTGACTTAAGCAGTGCATTTTTCCTTTTAAAATACAGTTGCAATGCTTCAGTGTGGTGTTTCATTAAATATGGAGTTTTCTCATTTTTTCATGCTTACTACTAAAAACCAGCCCTCCCAAAAGAGATGCAAATCCTCAGCAAACATCGTCCAATATATGCTTAAATGTTGAAATTAAATTGGAGGGAGTGCAGAGGTCTGCTTTTATAATGAACACACAAACAAGAGAAAGGAAACTGTGCTTCTGAGCTGTTAGTATCACAGCTCATCTTCATCTCTGAAAACTGTGAGAATCCAGTTTGAGCAAATGTATGCACGAGAGTGTGACACTAACACCACTACAGCTAAAAAAAAGCTGTGCTCGAAAGCCACTTTGGAGCAACGTTGCTTCCAAATGGCAGATCTGAAAGTGTGACCATTTTGTCGAGCATAAGTTAACAACCATCTCCAAAAAAGTAGTGCAGTTTAACTCTGCACCATCAGTGATTTGGTTAAGTGTAGGTGTCACTTTTTAGCAGCTCTTGGAACAGATCTCTGCGAGTCTGCGCTGCTCTTTTTCAGAGTTGGAATAAATGAATGCAGAAGCAGCGAGGATAATTTATGTCTTTATGAATTTCTCTGCTCTTAATAATTATAAAGAGAGCCGCTTTCAGCCTGTTTCTCGTGTTAGAAAACTGATCTAGTTTCTAATCTGGTTCTCTCTAACGGGGGACTGCTGCTCCAGGGGCTCAGCGCTGACCTCATAACCCCAAAAAAAGCAGACCTGAGTCGGGGGAGGCAGCCTTTCTGCCCTCGCTGGCCTGGATGAGATGCTGATGGGCATCTGGAAGCTCACTTCTTTTATAATATATACTTTGATGATTTTCTTCAAGCAAACTACTGCATTTCCATCTTCTCTGAGGGAACATGGCTGTCAGGGTAATTTAACAAAAAACACAGAGTTTAAGGAATAGATAACTGCCAGGTCTAAACAACATGACTCTTCTTCTTTGTGGTATTTTTAATGTAATGCTTTTAATGTTTGGGAGTTTATTAGTTTGATTAAATTCAACCTGATAAAAATGAATTTAACCGCTTCTCATGCAAAACTGACTGCAAGAAAAATAAGTTATAATTGCAACAACTAAGATACTTCAATCCTCATGATTGCCGTGTTGGTGAAGTTCCTTTGGTTACACTAAAATCATCTTGTAGAGCACCTTCCCATTATTATATTATTTTGTATTTTTGAATAGATTTTTCAGGGCTGATTATTTTTCTCAGACCATCTGCACATCATCTGGTTCCTGCAGTCATAAAAACTCCTTAAAGAAAAATAATTTAATTTCATCTTAATTAATATTCATCCACACCTGGATGATTAACAAACAGCATTCAGTGTTAGACTTTTCTATGAGTTCAGATCTGAGTCCATTGTTTGATCTTGACTTTACAATAAAAGAGAATTTGTGGTTTCACTCACACCCACAAATAAGCGAATACGAAACTTTCTTTATACCTTTATAATTCAATATATCACTTTAAAACGATTAAAATTATCTTTAGATCAATGCTGTGTGTCACTTTGTTTGTATTTTTGGTAGGTAGCCAAGTAATAAGCAGGATAATTTAGAATGAGTCCTCTGCTTTGTGTCTACGAGGTCATGTCTCACCGTGTCAGGATTCTCTTTTGCATGATCACCTCCTCACTAGGGATCATCCCTATGTTCCCACATTTCTAGAACATTTTAAAGGTTTCCTACATTTTCCTTCAATTTAAACCCTATCCGCACTGCAAACTATGGTTTGGGTCCAGTTGCTCTCAGGCCTCTGTGCTACTTAGTTTAGTTTGTTTATTTAAAAGGACAATGTGAACTTACATTTAATGTTTGCAATAAACAAAGAGATGAGCCCACCAGATTTAACTAAAAGCTACATTCCATCTGTAGTCCATTGCTACTGTTGGGTGTAATTGGCTACCAAATTGGGAGAAAGGGGGATACAATCTGATTCAAATTTATGAAAAGAAATGTGGGAACAGGGCTGTGGGAACATAGGCACGCTCCCCCTCACTATACATGATCCCTTACACATTTTTTTGGTTCTCACCCCTGATAAGTTATGTCATATAGCAAAAACAAGTAAAACTGAACTAAAATAAGCATTTAGAAAAATAAAAGCTACATAAACCAACAAAGCAGCACTAAAAATGAATAAAACCTGACCAAAAATGGAACAAAATAAGAAATTTAGAAGTATTAAATCCTTGTTACACACATATTCTGCATAAATCTGAAATCAAATACAGATACAGGCGATTTGAAGCATATGCAAAAAAAAAAGTTTGAACACATGCAAAAAAAAAAAAGTTCAAATCTAAAAAGTGTAAGAACTTTGTTGGCTCTGATTGGTCACGTGTGCCTTTGATGAATCACGGCACCATATTCTGTTAAAGTGTCGTGCACACAGTCACATGTACCTTCGTGAATGTGTCCGAACACGTGTAGCTTGGGCTGGACTCTCCTCTGCACCGTGTTTAGCAGCTCCATGCAGCCCACGCGCTGCATCTTCTTCGGGACCCAGTCCAGAAAACCTGCAGACAAGAGACACACAAATCAAACACACCTCACAGGAAACACACAGAGAGCTTCCCACAGAGTCTAAAAACAGAAACACGTCACGTATACGGAGCTGCGGATCAGAACGGCATGATAAGGAGGTAAAATGTCTGGCTTTAGAAGACAGGCTTCTTCTGATGTTATATTTATCAGCATTGGTTTTTTATTGTCTCTTATTCCAAGAGGAAAACACTGAAGGTCGAGGGAGTCTGGCTGAAATTAAACTGTCACAATATGAAAAAAAAGGATCATAAAGTTGAAGTAAAACATACACAACCCACACATTAACATCTGTCTTCCACAGTTTTTCAAAGAAATAAGCCAACTAACGTTCTGTACTGAGGTATTACATATGGAAAAATACAAAAAGCAGCGAGTGAGATTTTGGCAATGAAGCAACCAGAGCGAGTTGTTTTACTTCTATACAGTAAAATTTTAACTGAGAAAGTTGTTATTTTGGTTAAATTTCAGTAGAAAATGAAAATTATAATTAATCAAATAAAATGTGAATACTTAAAGTAAAGAAATTGAACAAAAAGGCATACAAATAAATACCCAAAATAATTTTTTGAAGTGGACTTTTGGCCGTATTTCATGCTCAGAGGTGCAGAGACACAAGTAGGTCGACTTACCATATAATTAAACTTGAATATAAAATGTGATCCAGAGATTTGCATGTTGTATTTAGTGTTAACTAAATCTTTTAAAGGCTCCATCAGTCAAACTTTATCACTCATGTTCTGACAAACACTGTCAGGTATACTGTGATGATGCTGCATGTTTATAATATCTCAGTTATGAACCGCACAGGTAACTGTATGATGTTTGATAGATCTGCTGATTTTTCATGTTGTGTTGCTGAATTTGTCTCTATGAGCGTTATAAATTTCATCTCCCTTCAAAAAGCCATACATCACATTTTAAAACCAAGCTCTCCGTTTCAGACTCCTCGTCTGACGGCAAACTGCACATCGCAGCACAAAAAAAATAAGTCTCAGAAAGCAGCTATAGAAAATAAAGATCAATCACAGACACACACAGATGCAGACTTCACAGTGTGTGTGACAAGGATGAAGCGTGGAGTGTGTATGATTTAGTGGCTGCTCTGCGAGGACGGATGCCGCTGATGCTGAGTCAATAAAAGCATCAAGTCGCAGAAATAAAAAGACTGAGGAGCTCGTGCCTCCATCTTTCCTGCCTTCTGTCGCTC
Source organism: Notolabrus celidotus (assembly GCF_009762535.1). Classification (NCBI taxonomy): domain Eukaryota; kingdom Metazoa; phylum Chordata; class Actinopteri; order Labriformes; family Labridae; genus Notolabrus; species Notolabrus celidotus. Next base: position 21,180,908 of record NC_048292.1, read on the forward strand.
TGCCCAGAAGAGAGAGGAGAGTAAACACAAAAGGAAAGTGGAGACAAGGGAACAAAAGGACCAAAAAAACAAATAAAACCAGGCCTTATGTTAATGTTTGCCAACAATGAGTCCTCGGGGTATCCTCTGAGCAGCATGAACGGGCTTAGGAAATGTCATGGGTATGAGATATGATATATACTGTTAGTGTTCGTTAGAGTCTGGGCTAGGAATGTGGCTCAGAGATCCGTGGTTCATTAAAGAAATGTAGGATTTATACTCTGGGGAGCAGGAATATCTACAACAAGTCTGCAAAGTTGAGGTTGAGAGCTCAATAAAAACCTAAATGAGGTCTACCAACTGATCTAGACAAACAGAAAGACAGGTTTTCACCTAAGTCAAGTCAGCTTGACACTAAAAGAGCTTTAAGACTGCAAGTATTTATATATATTAAATTGTACGTCCAACTCAAGCCTCAAGCTTTAGCCAGAAAATCCAAATCTAACGTAGACAAACCAAGCAAAGTTTTGGCGCCAAATAGAAGTTTTTTTTCAAGATTTTAGGAGCAGATCAAGCTTGAAGTTTAAAGGGGAAAATCCAATTAAAGCCTCAGGTCTTTGAAAGTAAGTTAATGTCAATGATCAATTATGAAATCTTTAAGGGCAAGTGCAGGTTTTTAAAATTTCAGGGTGAAGACGAGGCCAAATCTCAAAAATGTTAGGGCAATTCAAATCCTTCTTAAAGGGCCAGTCCACATCAGGTCCCAGATATTTAAGGGCAACTCTTCATCAGATATATAATTTTTAAAATCTAATCAAGTCGAGTCTCAAAGCTTTGAGGAAAAGTTTGTTAGTTCTGAAGACTTTGGGGTCATAAGTCATCAAGGTGAAGACAGAGTACACGACAAGTCCAAGTTGAGTCCCTACGAAGACAATAAAATGTATCATACCTTATTGTACCATTTCCTGTTGTGTCCTATGGTATTATATAATTTCGAATCATATATCATCTAATTGTATCCCATATAATATGTCATATCGTATCTCTGTATACAGAAATATCTACATACCTATATATATTTATATATATTGCATACAATCAACATTTGCTTACTGCCTGTAATTACAACTATTTACATCATGTGTAACATTTGTATAAACACCTTTAGATTTTTAGTCTTATTTTACTAGTTACTGAGTTGCTGCACTGACCAAATTACCCAATTAAATATTGTCTTATATCATAATATTTCATGTTGTGTAGAATCTTACTATTTTGTTTCGTTTAGGGTTGTATCATATCATATTGTATCATATAAATCTCAAATGATTATGTAGTACACAAGAACAAGTTTAAACCACGGATTAAATCTGTCAAAAAGTAAGACGTAATGAAGTCTCGAGTCTTTAAAGAAAAATACTTGTAAAATTTTGATTTATTATTGCCAAAGAACAAGATTCGTTTTTAAATCTTTGAGGTCATGTTTGAGTTAATCCTCAACATTTTGGGACAAAGTCAACTCACATCTCAAGCACAAGTCTTACATTTTAAGACTCAAATCTTTTGGCGTCAAAATCCAAGTCTACGTTTAGATCTTGAAAAGGCTTACCAAGAAGATATCCCAAGTCTTGAACGAAGTGAAGTATCAATTTGACTAACTTGACTCAGACTTTCCAAGTTTGATAGTCCAAGTTGAGTCTCAGTCTTCATTATTTGAGATTCAACAAAGTTTTCCAGTAAATGATAATAAAGTATATCTTTAAACTCCACTGAGTGTCCAGTCTAAGCTGAGGCATGTGTTATTTCAAGTACACCAAGACTGTAATCAGAGGCAGAACAAGTCAGCTGAAGTCTCAAGTTTTCCTGCACTGACTGAAATATGGATGGTTAACTAATAATGAAATATTGATATATCTTTAATTTTGATTAAAGTTGAATTAAATAAGAATGTGACAATCCAAAACCAGAACTGTTGTTTTGTTCATGTTCTTCTGTCCTGGTGAAAAGTGAGAAGTAGCGAGTCTCATTGTTTGGTATATTTGAGCCAGAGAAGAGAAAAGAACGTGAAAAGTGAAAGACTCTCTTGGGACCACTTTAAGTTTCTTCCCACATTTTTATTTTTTTTACAACCAAACAGAGCGCTAAAAATCTCACTCAAAGCAAAGTTAATGGACCCTCTCATACTCGACACAGACATAAAATCTCCTGTGTTCTCAGCTGGCAGTGAATCAGTCATGCTGGTAAAGTGAAACAGTCGACTACTTTATTCTCAGAATGTATCTACCTGAAGAAAGCACACACACTTTTAGTACCATTTCAGAATAAAAAGCCTTAAAACTGTGAGTGTATTCTTTTACAAGCCTTCAGAGACGCTGGAAGTGAAGTGAGAAGTTACGAGGGCTTTTTGTGTCTCTGGGTATTTTGCTCTAATGTGCCGCTTGTTTCAAAGCAGCTGCTGCTTTGGGCACTGAGCCTGTTTTCCTCTTTTTGTCTCACTTTCCCTCTCCATCTCTGCTGTTAACTTTGTCCTCACAGCCAGATAAAGAGGCCATATTTTCCCTCTTTTGCAGACGATCTGCTGGTTTATCGCACCTCATAAAAGAAGGGGTGCTTCTGCTGCAGTTTGAACAACATCTTGCTCATACTCTGTCTCCTTCACCTTTGTCAACCATTGTTTGTTTTTGAATAACTTGCAGCTATTAAATCTAATTTAACAGCCATATTTCCCCACTTTTTCCTTCTTCTTTTCATGCAATTCTTCCCAGTCTTGCACGAAATCTTTGCATGTTTGCTGACGACATATGTGTGTTGTGTGTTTGCAGACGATCTGGTGGTTTATCCCTTCTTCAGAGACTTCTGCAGTTCAACATCTTTCTTTACCTCAGGTTGTTCTTTACCTTTTTCATCTAGTTTTTCTAGCCTTGGGAAAAATCTACCACTTTCTAGCCTTGGGAAAAACCTACCACTTTTTCCACACTTTTCACCTTTTCTTTCCTGACAGTCTGAGTCTGTTTATCTGTTTGTTGACGACATCTGTGTGTGTGTGTGTTTGTGGCAATCTGTTGGTTTATCATGCCCCATAAAAGACGGCCACTTCAACTGCAGTAAGGAAGAACACCTTGCTTTCAATAAGGTTTCCTTCCTTTACTATTTGAGGTCACCTTTGCTGGTCACTTGTCTTAAAATAAGGCACCAACAAGCACCCAAAAAGATTTATTCACTTAGTAGGATAGAACTGTTTTCATTAAATGCATGATTATGACCTAATGAGGGAGAGAAAATTGTAAAAAAATTGGGGCTCACGGAAAGATCTGCATGCTTTACGTAAAGATACGATGAATGAGGGCGAGTACTCTCACGTTTGGTGTCACCACTGAATACAGTGCATTGACTATCCTAACTCTTCATGCACCAACATGTACTTTAAATGATAATAATAAACTTTATTTATATAGCACTTGTCTTAAAGTAACAAAGTGCTTCTCAACAAAAATGAATAAAAATCTAAATCAAATAAAAACAGTAATGGACGGACAGACGGAAAGATCTGTGTGCTTTGTGTAGAGATACGATGAATGATACACGAGTACTCATGTTTCGTTTTGTGTCAGGTCTGAATACAGTGCAGTTACTATCCTAACTCTTCGTGCACCAACAGGTACTTTAAATAATAATAATAATAATAATAATAATAATAATAATAAAAAACTATTCATAGAAAATCTGTCCTAACAAAGTGGTTCACGACAAAAATGCAGTAAAACAAAAAGCAAAAATCACCCCCCTCACAGTGAGATCACATCGAGAAATGAGCTATCCAGACTACACTTGTCTTTTGTACCAGGCTATAAACATGTTTATTTCTGCTGTAAAGATCGTCTTTTTCCCATTCATGTGTATGTGACTTCTGGTACTTCTGGAGCCAGCCTCAAGCGGATCCTTGATGAACTGCAGCTTTTAACACTTCAGCATTGGACTCATATTTTTAGACCGGAGGTTGCCTCCTGGTTATTGCTGATCTGTTGATTTATACCACCTCACAAAGAGGCGTTACATTTGCTAAAGTGTGACTTTTTCTGTTTCCTCTTTTGTTGCTTCATTGTTCGCTTTCATAAATTATTTGATCGCCCAAATCACTTGAAAGATTGATTTTACTTTCTCATTCCATCCATTTTTTGCATTTTTATTTCACTCTTTTCTTCATTGTTTGTATGCAAGAGTACAAAAGTAGACTCTGTTGCTTCCTGCAATTTAAAAATCGACATTATTTCAACATTTTTACAGATGGAAAAATAGATATTGGTCCCGATAGCTCACTTCTCTTTTCAGGACAGGTGGACAAGAGGTGAATAACTTTCTGCATTTTGGTCGTAGAAGAGCTAAAATATCTGCATACATTTGCAGAGATATGGGCCTCACTGAAATGACTGACAGGTTTGCAGGTAATAGTTGTCTACTAGGAGTTTTAAGGCCCTAAGCTCCGCCTCTTTGCTTATTTCTAGATCAACCGAAAGCTAGCCAGAGTCCGCATTTCCCAAAAGGCGGATCTCCTCTTTAGGTTTCATAATGCCTCTGCAGAAATCAGTGTGTTTCCAGTGTATGTTGTATACGGTTAATAATAGCACCTCGTAAACTTCAGGGTGCTTTTGCTGACGTTTGAAACAACATCTTGCTTTTCCTTCACCTTCACTGTTTTTAAAAATATGAGATTGTTTTGGTGTCTAGCTCTTGAAAAATCCACTTTATCCTCAAACCTTTGTCCTTTACTCCTGCTTTTATTTTTTATGCTTCTCCCTCCAGTCTTTCTTTAAGTATGAGTCTCCCTCTCTCTCTCTGTGTGTGTGTGTGTGTGTGTGTGTGTGTGTGTGTGTCTCATGCATTAGTAGCCTGCTGTAGCTGCTCCATATGCCGGTGGCTTACGAGCAGATAGCTGGAGACACTTCGCTAAGCTGAATGGAAAATAAACGGCCGCACTCGCAGCCGAGACGCAGACACAGAAATCAATCACACACACTCGTCTGAGCACCACAGCTGCAGCAGGAGATGAGGTGTGAAAGTGTGTGTGTGTGAGAGCGAGAGGCAGAGAGATGGGAGTGTGTGTGTGTGTGTGTGTGTGTGTGTGTGTGTGTGTATGTGTATGTGTATGTGTGTGTGTCTGTGTACATGCAGGATGTCAGTTAGTTTGCAAGGCAGCATCTGTGTTTGTTCAAACTCTTGCAGGGTTTGTGTGTGTGTGTGTGTGTGTGTGTGTGTGTGTGTGTGTGTGTGTGTGTGTGTGTGAGGGAGTGTGTAGACTCTGAAATGTGATCAGTAATAAGGCTAATGATCTCCTCTAAAGGTGACGTGTGTTTTCAGGCGGAGAGAAACGAACAGATTTGATTCTTCACCTTTTATTCATCCACTCCATACGACGGTGATTCATCAGAGACGCTTTCACAGCTCTCGTTCCTTTCACTAGAAAATTAACCGTTCACACAGAATGCGCTCACGGTGTGTGTGTGTATGAATCCATGCACATAACTTCCCTTTGTGGACGCAGTTAGTATGAAAATGTAAGAGTGTAAATTCACTCACTTGCAGGATCCATTGTGAATGATCCCTTCGAGCTCTGCGATAGAAATGCTCCTGCATGGCCTACATCAACATTTCTGCAAATTCTTCTGTTAGAAGTTTGACCTCAGCTTTGTGACCCAGAAGATGTTTACCTGTGTGTCTGTGTTTGTAACTTTCTTATAATGTGCTGCTGCATTATCTTGGCCAGGACGCTCTTGTTACAGATATTATTAATCTCAAAGAGGCTTTCATGCAGGAATAGTTAAAGCAAAAAGACGACATGTGTGTTTGTGCCGGAGCGGTTGTGCTTCTGATTGCTAACAGAGATTCGCTTAACACTTGTGCTCCACACATCATGTTTGTCATCTTTTCAAAAATACATCCTGTAGCATTGACCTCTCTCTGTCTGAGTGTGTAACTCATACAGTATTCAGGATCCTCCAAGAAGCGTCCAGACATGACATAGTCGATGATTTTTTCAGGCACTAAATCAGGGGAGTCAAGTACTTTCTGGACAAGTCTTCTAGATCCTGTATAATACGGGGGGTCGTATGCCATTACACTGCGATTAAAGACTGAATCCCAATGGCTCATAGGGGGCAAGATTGCTTTGTCCTTCAAAAACATACTTGGGTCTTCATCTACCACTACTTCCTAGCTCTTTCCCCACTTTATGTTTTGTAACTCTTCCCAAAGAAGGTAGCAGTCCTGATCAGAGAGCAACTCCCATCTGTTTTTCTTAGCATACAAAAATGAGGCGGACTCTTTATCTACTTCCAGTTCCGGCCATGAATTGCTGTTACGTTTGCCATATGCCATAATATAGATCCCGCAAAACATGGCAAATGTCTGATCGATAACCACCTGGTCGAGGACCTTGTCTTTTTCCATGTGCTCTCTTAGTTTTGCAGCCGCCTTAACAGCCGATGAGTGAGGGTGCCTAAGTAGTCTGTATAGACCCATGAATTCTGCTGTTTTATCTGGTGTCTCACAATGCATGAGCAATGTTAATTTTTCAGTCAATTCAACATCATTCAGCATCTTTCACCTTCCATTAAAGTTTTTCAACTATCTAGTCGAGTATAAATCGGAAAAAGTGAAAAGGTCGTGGGTCATCACTAGACCCTGAGTTAATGCCTCAGTCAGCTTTTGTACATGTCCATTATGGGGAATAGTGTGTCAAGGTGATCTAGTATCGCCATCAACTCTGTGCCAGGGGGGCTTGTGGTGAACGATGCTTGGTATGGTGCTCAGATGCAGTCTTGATTTAATTACAGCGGTTATCATCAGAACTTGCTTTTTAGAGAGAGTTATTATTTGTCTCCCTCAGGCAATAATACAAAAGACAGGTGTAATGATGGCCCATAGGCAATGGTGCGCCTGTGGGTGGCGTGGCATGACCTAGGGTGGTAATCCAATGTTCTGAATACTTAAGCCCTGGTTTTACTTATTTCTCACCTTATCCCCTCTCAACTTATAAAGGAGTCACTGTATTTGCTTTGTTTAACTAGATCGGAAACATTATTTTCATCTATATGATAGTTTGGGTCTAGATGCAGGATACCATCACACTTGTTCAGTACGAATAAATCTCGTAATTTATCTCGACATTACCTCCAAATGGCTTCAGTAAGGTGATCTCGTCTTACACCTCGGGCATGCAAATCCATGCTACTGAATGAACTCCTGAAAAGCCTGTCCATAGCATGATAAGACTTTAGATTTGTTTTGTGCTGGAGCAGTTGTGCCTTAGGGGGTTGCTTGAGTGGGACACTTCTGCCCGCTTCTCAGATGCTTCCTGGATGACAAACCGAGTCCTCTGCGTCTACTATTCCTAATCCTAACCTGTTTTTTACGGGATTAACTTTGTTATTGTGGTGCCATTCCTGGGACCCGTAACACATGCTCAAAGTAGTATGCTTTATTTTCCTTATCGAGTTTGATGTAAAGAAAACTCCCTCCTGTTAGGCTCAGGTGGTGCAACAGGAAGTTAAAGAGAGGTCCAAGTGGAGACGAAAAATAGTTAAATATACAGCAGGATTGACTTTGACTGAAAATGGAGCACAGATTTGGTTATTATTGAGGTCTAAGTTTGATAAAAAACAGAAAATATGGTTGCACTTTGCAACTTTTTGGGTAACACTTGCCCCGAAAAACCCCAAATTACATTTCTTGTAGTGTCGATTTGTCTTCAAGTATCATTCAGGCTTTAAAACGTAGTCTGAAATGAAATGGTCTGAATATTCAAATGCCTAAAAATGTGTAGAGTTTTTCCACCTGCAGCAAAGATTAAAGATTCAGTAACTTTATTGTCACGTCTGCTGTTTGTACAAGACGTGAAGAAGAGATAACTACGTGACAAAACACAGATGAGAAAAATGTAAACAACGGATGGAGAAATTAAAAAACATGGTTCACAAAAATGTAAACACTGAACTCCGTCTGACGAAGCCGCTGCCCCTGCACACGGCGCCATCTTCCAGGTGACTGCAATCCTTTTGATTTCTGCAGACACGTGCTGCTTTTGTGTGTGCACATGCTTACATTTATACATACATAAACTCATAGTATATGTGCTCATGCTCTGTACCTTTAAGTGTGATTCATATAATATCTGTATATTTAATAAAGTGCTCACACTCGTACATCTCGACATGCTTTCTGGAACGTGTGTGTGAATAAACTAACCCCAGAAGTACTCATGTTTGTTGTTTACGTCTGTACATATTGTTGGAACATGTGTGCTGCATGCTTACATGTGTCTATATGTGAGCTCATGAATATGCATGAAGCTGCGTGTGATCTCTGTGTGTGTGTGCATGTGTGTGGTGGTGTAATGTGTATCTCACCCAGTGGGGGGCAGTGTGTGACCAGGATGTCTGTGTTCTCAGGGATCTGGTTCCACTTGTCCAGCAGAGCCTGACCCCGTGGCAGGTTGAAGCCCCAGCCGTAGTACCAGGGCTGCCTGCAGACACACAGACACACAGACACACACACACACACACACACACACACACACACACACACACACACACACACACGGGAGAGAGGAGGAGGAGGAGGAGGTTAAAACACACACTGTCAGAGGAAGAGACGACATGAGAGGCTGTGTTTACATCCAGACTTCATCTCCCTGCAGCGGTCAGATGTGAGACTCTAAGTAGCCTGAATCATCACATCACTCCAGGCTGCATTTGGATAAAGAAACATGCTCACAAACTGGATCCAAAACCTAACACTCTTCATAAAATCACCCAATGAATGATGTACAGAAACATCTACAACACCAAATGATGCCTTGAGCAGAAAAGGAACACAATAAAGACATTGCAAACACGCTCAGAGCTCATTTCTTTTTCCCTTTGATGTTTGAAATATTGATAACCCTCTGTTAGATCCGTATGACTTACAGAGGAGCGCACAGGTAGGAGGCAAGGTTTTAGAAATGAGCATGCAGTCGATCAGTGAACCTTTTAAAACTCTGGAAGAAGAGGGGCATGTTCAGGCTACAGAAATCAAGCAGCATTTCCAAAAGTGCCAGGAACTTTAAGACTCAGGAACTATTTTGCTGCATATCTTCCTCCACTCTTTACCCATCATGTTTCCCGTCTCTGTGCAGCTGTCCTTTCAATAAAAGCAAATATACTGTCAATCAAGTCAGCCACGCCCTTATTTGGGCTTGGATGTTTAATATCTTCAAAAATAATGAGTTATAGAAGAATTCAACCTCCATTCGGTGTGTGCTGATAGAGAAATGAGCTATTCAGACCTAAACTGATTTTTGAACCAGGCTGTAAACATTTTTATTTCTGCTGTAAAGATTGTCCTCTTTGAATGGGTGTGTATGTGGTTTCTGGAGCCAGCCTTTAGTGGACACTCGATGAACTGCAGTTTTGAACAATTCCGCATTGGCTTCATATTTTAAGACCAGAAGTTGCCGCTTGGTTTTGACATCATTTTTGGCACAATTTCACAAAATCAGATTTTACGTTGCTGAAATAAATGGAGTACCCAACCAATCAGAAAAGTCCCCTCTGCAAGACTCTACTTTGAAGTTCCTGCATTTTTGGACATTTCTACCCCACCAGACTCCTAGGTTCCTTTGACTATAACTAGACCTCTTTGGTGTAAAAAGTTCCCAGTATAAGGCATGTCCCAGCAGTGGAAATGTGGCTTTGCACTTTGATATTGATTTTTAAAGTTTTGGAGGAATTTGGATAGGGAAGCTGAAGATAGACAGGAAATGTGGGGAGTAGAAAGAGCGAGGCAGACATGCAGCAAATGGTAGAGGCCGGGATTCGAACCTGCGACCACTGCGACAGGGACTATATCCTCAACCACCAGACCACTAGGCAAACAGTGCCCAGATTGAGCTTTTTAAAGTTTTTTTTTTTTTTGGCCTTTTTTTGCCTTTATTTGAGAGAACAGCTGAAGAGAGACAGGAAATGTGGGGAATAGAGAACGGGGGAAGACATCAGTGCCCCAGATTGAGCTTTTTAAATACATGTAGCAGTGTGCACCCCTAAAACAGGGGTTCCCAAAGTGTGGGTTGGACACTCCTGGGGGGTTGAGAGATGTCTTGCAGAATGTTTTTTATTGTTTTTAAGTGATCTAAAATAACATATTTTAGCCATTATTATAAAAATATCGATTAAGAATTAAAAATAAAACCTTGCAAATAAAAGTTTTTCATAATATATCTCTGTCTTTGTTGCCAGATGACTCCTAAAATTAGAGTTAGTTAACAGTTAATCAATAAAAGCATCATCAGCAGCAGGTTAATTCGTAACAGCAGAGGAAACACATCAACATGTGCATGTAGGCAGCTAATTTTCTGCAGACCAGCTAAATGAAGCAACATTTAATCTTTTTGAGGGACAGTGGGGGGTCTTGAATCTTTGGTACCTTTATTTTGGGGGTCACAGGCTGAAGGTTTTGTCCTAAAACATGATAAAAATGTTCATTTGAAGATGTAGTTGAAGTCGGTGCATGATCCTGACCCCTCTTCTTCATGCTTCCCGTACTGTAACTTCTTAAATTCTCTTCCTGGAGCAGTTTATGAGAAAAAACACACTGACACTGAACAGTTCAAAGATCTAAAATCCAGGATGACCTCTCACTCCTCTTTCTGCACCTCGCACAAACAACTGTCAGCCTGATTTCTTTCCGAGTCTAAACACACAGTTTGACCTTTCAGAGGAAAAGATACCCAGAGGGCTTCACGGAGAGCAGTCATCTCAACGAGAGGAATCAAACGCATCCCAGAAAAAAGAGGGGCGGATGAGCAGAAAGCTAAACTGAACATCTCCTTGATCACAGTCACGCCCCACAATGCTCCACGACAGGAAGACGAGGGAAGAAATGAGAGAAGAAGAAGAGGGGAGCGTTGATGGTGGAGGCTCGTGTCCCTTTTACTTTGATAGCGGACGCTCGGGTGGTGAGTGACGGAGAAGAAATTAACATGTCACTTACAATCTGTACTCCGATCCATCTTCCTCTCCAAGACGCCAACACTCGTGTGTGAGTGCAACCGCAGGCGACGACGTCTTCCGGTCGCCGCCGCCGCTACCACTGCCGAGCAGCCGGCCTCTTTTTAAATTGCCAAGTGCAGTCACTCGAAACGCCAACTTTATCGCTGCAGCCGCTGCCCGACGCGTCTGTGCTCAGTGGAACATCAGATGAGGAGTTTTTAGAATAATTTCCGGCATGTGTGTGTGTGTGTGTGTGTGTGTGTGTGTGTGTGTGTGTGTGTGTGTGTGTGTGTGTGAGACAGATGGGTACACAGAAACAGAGGCCTGATGATAGGAAGAAATACCTGTCACACACACTCATGGCGGCGAGGTCATCAGCTCAGAAAGGTTCGGTCAAACACACGTGGCAGTGTATCATGGGAAATAACGTCCTACTTTGGCCGCAGCTTAGGCGATTAAAATTCCATCACTTCCCGAACATCAGAGACGAAACATTTGTGACGAATGATCCGACGCTGCCCGTGAACACACGCTGAATAATTCACAGAGTGAATATTAAAACATTTAGAGCGGCCTCGGCGTATTAACGAAGCCTGAGGATGGAATATTCATGTCCGTCTTAACACGGACGTCTCAATTAAAATGAAATGAGCTCCCCGCCGCGATTGATGCTCCTGATTCTCTTGGTGAGAATGGAGGGATGAAAGGAGGAGAGGAGGTACAGTGAGGAGGTTTTTCCTCTGGATAATGACGGACAGACGGAGATTTGTCCCAACAGAGTGATGGATAAACAAAGTGAAAGATTCATGAGGAGATGATGTGATGAGACCTCTGTGGACGGATGGAGAGATCAACTGAAGGAGCACAAATAATCTGAACTCTATAAACATTTAAGTCATTTTGAAATGTTTTACAAAGAATATTTAACAGATTGATTGCTAGATTCACGCTCAAGCTTTCATCACAGCTTCTAGTTCATTCAATTTAAGTTCAATATTTTGATGTTACCGTTAAAAAAAGGAGATTGTTTAATATCTAATTTTGACAACAGAGATATGACTTAAGTCTTTTTCTGTCAGTTTCCCAAAGATTCAACTTTTTCTGAAGCTCAAAAAACCTGATTCAGAGGTCTAAACGTAAAAACTTTTTTTAAGACATATTTTTTGTATTTCTGATGAAAATTTTGACAGTAAAATTTTGTCATCCTCGCTAGTCAGCACCAGAGTTACTCATCAGTTTAACAAATCACTATTTCTATAACTATCAGCCTTAAATGTCAGCCATATGTCGTGTCTAACAGCTAACTTCCATCAGAATCGCTCTGCTCCTTTCACTGCTCCAGCAATCTGAATTCCTCCACAGCAGATACGCAAGACTTCCAGTTTCGCCCAAGCGGCAACCTAAGGCTGCGAGGATTGAAGCCAATGTGGAAGTGTTAAAAACTGCAGTTCATCAAGTGTCCAATTGAGGCTGGCTCCGGAAGTACTGGAAATCACATCCACACCACTTCAAAAAAGCCGATCTTTACAGCAGAAATAAACATGTTTACAGCCTGGTACAAAAGACAAGTGTAGTCTTGATAGCTCATGTCTCGATCGGCACACACTGTACGAGGGGTGAATTTTTTCATAACTCTGTAATTTAGAAGATATTGAGATGACGAGTTTTCCATTACGAGAGGCACAGCTGACTTGATTGACAGGTGGGAACACTGTAGCTGTTGGCTAGGAGGCTCAAATCCCGCCTCTTTACGTCACACTCGCTCGACAGAAGTTAGGTTGAGTTCCACATTTCCAATATGGCTCCCGCCGATGATTGGCTTCAAAACAGGGCTTCAGAAACAGATGGGTGATGTCACGGATACTACGTCCATTATTTAGACAGTCTATGGTTTTGCCAGATGCTGGATTAAGATGCATCAATTTCAACAGAGCATATGGAGCGGGACAGGAAGTCAGGCACCAAAACATTAAAACATCTAGTTGATTTTCAAAATCATCTTGTGGATCTTGTGGAAGTCTGATGTAAATTGGACGTAAGGTCTGGCCCTAGAAAGAAGGACCATTGACTTTTATCACCACGACTCTGATAAACTAAATTACTAAGGTGGTGACGGCCGAGTTCCTAGAGGTGGCAGATGAGGTTTAGGGATAAGAAACCCCTGAGCACGTCAGGATTAATGGCTGACTGATGTAGCGCATGAAGACTCTGGGTCATGTTGGAGGGTCGAACCAAAGCATCTTTGTTGGAGGCACGTCTGCTAAAACCATCAAACCCATCAGTGTTGTCTCTTAATGCATGTTCAGGTAATCCGTCAGTCATCAGTGATGCTTCTGAGCTCCTGCCAAACTTTCTGAAACTAAACTCCTCAAATCTAAAACTTTTTAAGGTTCTTTGGAAGCTCATTAAAAAGAAAATCATCACTTCAGGTTTGTCATGCAGCACATGTAAAACAAGATCCGGTCTATCATTTTGTCAAGCGAGGATTACAGCGTCCTTTATAAAGTAAAGCACCGCAGCTTGTTTTAATTTAGTGACATCAATCACTCTGGAAGAGAAGGATTCACTCCTTTCAAAACGTTTATATCTCACTCTGCAGGAAAACCTCCTCATTGTGTCCACGGTGCCAGAGAAATGTCTGTGTGCCGACTGGAGGCGTCTGCACCACACTTTCTAAAAAGAGATTATCTCAGCTGAAAGAAGGACCGGAGCTCCTCTCCATGAGAAAGACCCACTCCCCTGTTTGCTCAGCAGACTCCACGCTAACTGAATGTAATTCCATGGATAATATCCCGCTCCTGAATGATGATGTTTTTATCAGGTAAAGGATTACAAAAGGTGCAAGTGATTTGTGTTATTGTAGAGGAGGAGAATCGGGGGAAGCGTGGAGCATATTAAAGATTGTGTTAATGTGGCGGGCTGGTATTTGTTATCGGGTTTAAAAAAAAGGAGAAAACAGATGTTTGTGTTGGAGCGCTCAATCCCCAGGTACACCTTAAGGCAGCGCTCGGGGACGAAAACAAGAGTGTTCAAACCATTACTTTCATTTTCACACAGAGACAGACAGACAGACAGACAGACAGACAGACAGACAGACACACAAACACACCACACACACACACACACACACACACACACACACACACACACACACACACACACACACACACACACACACACACACACACACACACACACACACACAGACACACTCTCTCACACTGAGTTGCCACTCCTCTTTTAAAGTGACGTAATTTTTTTCTGGAAAGAGAAGTAAAGCATTTAAAGATATCAAAGTTTTGGAGTCTCATTAAGCATCCAAGAAAATCTTCCAGAAAACCTCAAAAGATTACCTTTTTTGGCAATTTTCAAAAGTGATGTTGAGGGCAGCAGACTGACCAATAACAATGTATTTATTTATTTATAATTATTTTTAATTTTATTTAATTTTTGTATTTATTTATTTACTTATTTATTTTGTTATTTAGTTATATATACAGTATATTAATTTGTATACACTTCTCTATATCATTTCAATTTCGATATAATATGTACTATTATTGTTGTTGTGTGTCACTTTGTGTGCTGTCTTGGTTTTTTGTGTTGTTCAAAACAAAATATCAATAAACATCTTTTAATAAAAAAGAACTTAACTCTCTGCCTGACTCCTCCCACACCAATATCACATGACAGTTTTATTAGCAGAGGGCATTAGGTACTATACATTTACTCTCTTTCTGATCTTCCAGTTGTGTAGGATGCTTGATTCTGATTGGTCAAAACCCCTTGCCTTGGTTATTAACATGAGCAACACCAGAGGCAAACTGATCACACGTCATGTCAAATCAATCCACAGAAAAGAGTTCAGACACATTAAAGGTGTTTTTTGACCACAGGGACTTTACCCCGGAACTACGTGTTTCGACCGGTGGACCCAGGGTCTAAATTTAGTTCAGGGGTAGCTAATCTTCCCCCTAAAAAGCCCCTGCTAGGAGGGTAGTACTTTTTAAAGGTCCCAGGACTTTCGAGGGGCAGGGCCTGCAATGCTGAATGTGTCTGATTGGTAGATTACAAGCAGTGTTTTTATTCTGCTCGCCGTCCACAATAACATCAAACACATCTGTGATTCACTTGATTTCTCTTTCTTTCATCTGTTTTTATTTGTTCTATCTTTTTGTATGTGTGTGTCCTTTTCAAAAGAAGAAGCTGTGATTCTCTTGATTTAGCAGCTTGTAACAGTAGTCTTCTCTCAGCCAACCGTGAATGCGTTTCTCCCGGTGTTACGGTTTTAAAAGTGACCCTGTAAACTGGAGACCTTCAGCTGAACGTGTCAGTGTTTGTGGAGTTTACACAGCTGTTGAAACACAGAGGGAGTTCCTGGGAATGCAAACTAGTTTAGTTTTTATTAAGATTTCAAAATATCCTCATCAGATATTTAATGATCGTCTAAAGACGTTTATGAGGGATGCATCCGGCTGAGAGTCGGCAGTTAACAGGGTCGCTGTTTAAACCAAAACACTGGTCGATCTCTGTCACAACTTTGAGTTAAAAAGGATTTTAAAGCCGTGTTGAAATGTCTTTGCTACTCGCGCTTATCTCCTCTCACGTGTTGCTTCAGTGAATCCATCTGTGATGAAATATAGCACCATCTAAAACAGCACGATCTGAGTCTCTTCCATGCTAACAGGCTGCAACAACTGTTGTGTTGCTCATAATGATACCTGCCTGTCCGTCTGCTTCTATGGTGTCATCTGTGATGGATGGCATTTATCTTTGTTTTACTGCCCTCTACTGGTCTGGTGGTGTTGTGCATTTACTTAGTTTTTTCCCCTCCATACGTCACTGGCCTGATTTGCACAATCTACCCGGGACTTCGGCCCGTGGTCGAAACGCAGGCAATAATGGGGGCACAGGAACCTTTTAGTTCAGGGTAAAGTAGTTCTGGGGGCTAAAAGACCCCGGAACGCTTGGTCGAAATGCACCTTTAACATCTGCTTGCTGACACCATAGACTGTAAAGGCTGATTTATACTTCTGCGTTGAATCAACGGCGTAGCCTACGCCGGGGGTCCGCGTAGCTCCCGTACCTACGCCGAGGCCTACGCACATAGCTGACGTGCATCTCCTCCAAAATGTAACTCCCCGTAGAGCCGACGCGGACCGCAAGCTCTGTGATTGGACCGCTCGGCGGCTTTGTCTTTCCCGCATTTACAGCACTTCCGGGATCCCGGACATCGGCCGCACATCGGCCGTGTATTTAATCTCCTCCTCTCTATTCTTCATGTAATCATGTCTGTATGATAAACAGCAACATGTATCAGCTGTAGATTAACTTAACACGCTCTGAATCGCTGTGGAAAAGTAAACAGAGATCGTAGCGGGACCGGAAGCAGGCGGCCGGCTATCAGAGAGACCGCACTGCCCTCAGGCGTTTCGGCGGAGAATTGCTGTGCGACACGGACACACCGACGCACAAGTATGTGGTGCTCATGTCTGTGTCAGCCCCTGCTGCGTAGGGGAGACGCAGAAGTATAAATCAGCCTTAAGGTGAATGTAACCGTTAGCTTCCGTTAGCATCAAAACAATGTGGCTAGTTTTGGTTAGCATGCTAAATCGTCAGGCTATGGACATTTTCATATTGGATCCTGTCCATCAATATGATCAACTAGTGGAGCAGGTGAGAGAAACTTTATTTTAGCGATCTCTACAAAGAAACTTAAACCAAGAGCGGTGGTGATGATAGCAGCAGGGTTTAAAGTTGTAACAGCCTTTTTGTCCTTCACCTGTGTTCCAAATATATAATATATATATAAAGCACTTTATGTTGCATGTTTGTATAAAAAGTTTCTTTTGATACTTTGAGGCCTTGAGTCCCTTCGAGAGCACAACAACTATTTTCAATGAAGAACATGTTCAGTTGTTCCTATTTGACATTGCCATATGTGGTGTTTTTTTTTTTGTTTGTTTGCTTGTGTGTTTGTTTGTTTTTGTTTGTTTTGTATATTCTACTTCTTAACTTGTTTTTGGTACTTTCATTCCTTTTATTATTATTATTATTATTTTTTTTTTTTGTTTGTTTATTTATTAATTTATCCAGGGTTTTTTCTTGTACGATTATATTTTTATTTCCATGTGTGTATGTACATGTATGTATGTATGTATGTATGTATGTATGTATGTATGTATGTATGTATGTATATGTATGTGTATGTATGTATGTATGTATGTATGTATGTATGTATGTATGTATGTATGTATGTATGTATGTATGTATGTATATGGGTGTATCTGGATATATATGGATGTACATTTGTTTTTTTGTTTTTTTTTCTATACTTATTGCCCTCTTATCTTTTTTTAATTATTATTATTTTTTTGATATTCATTCACCTACTCATCGTATTGTAATTTCACTATTCTTTATTTTCCTGTTTGAGTACTTGTCAATCTTTTATTTTAAGTTACTATCACATATTGGCTTTTTTTTTTTTTTTTTTTTTAATTTTATTCATTTAATTAATATGTTTCTTGTACAAAAACGTCACTTTCTTGAATTGTTTGCACTGATCTTTTTTTTGTAATGTGTCAAAATCTAAATAAAAAGATCTTTGAAAAAAAAAAAAAAAAGTTTCTTTATCTAAAGAGAAAAAACTACTACAGTTCAGTTGAGTTAAGATCCTAAATTAGCTCATGAGACGGCTAAATGCATTTTGGGTTTCCAGTTGCTTTAAGGACAGGAGGAAAGGTCAAACTTCTTCACAAATGTATTTAAGGATTTAAAACAAACATGGCGACGCTCAGCTCTCTGCTTAAGTTTTCCCTGCGTTATCGCTGTGTGTGTGTGTGTGTGTGTGTCTGTGTGTGTGTGTGCGTATGTGTGTGTGTATATGCGTGTCCGTGTGCGTACGTGCGTGCATGCGTGTTTGCGTGCGTGCGTGTTTGCGTGCCTGCGTGTGTGCCTGCGTGTCTTTCTAAAGCAGGCCTACTGATATCACTGGAGTAAGTCCATGAATCATTGAGAGCCTGTGCCGAGGGCTGAGAAGCACCCATCTCTACTTCTCTCCTTCATTCGCTCTCCGCTTCATCTCTCTCCCTATCACATGTCCATTTCTCCTCTCCTCCTCCTCCCTCTTTCCTTCTATATCTCTCTCCTCTTGACATATCACTTCATCTTTCTCCCTCTCTCTTCTCATATTTCTCTCCCTCACGCTCCTCGTTAGCTGGGGAAAAGACCTGCTGCCGGGAGAGCAGTCAGAGCTGTGAGAGGATGCTTTCTGTGTTTGAGGGGGAATCTTTCAAAACTACATCACTGGTGAAGGTGCTCAGAGGTCCAGCGGGGAGGAGGGGAAGGGTTTGGCAAGAGGTCAGGGAGAAGTAGAACCAAGTAATAACTACTGTACTTGTTGAAACTGGCCAAAAGTTGGCTGTTAGTTACTCTTAAGATAGCATATCTCTGATGTAGGGATGTTAAGAAGACGTCCTGCTCATCAAAACAGAGATTTAAATTCCGTCTAACAGAGCCGGCTGAAGGTACAAAAACACTCATTATGCACAACTTATGATGTCTAATTGGCTTGCACAGTGTGGCTACCACTAGCTTAGCATCAGTTTAACCAGACACAGCCTACATACAACTCAGCAGGATACACAAGACTGCTGTATCCTAAAGCATGATACCTTCTGCAGTAAAACAAATAAAAGTCTGGGTTTATATTTGAGGATTTAAGCTAATTAGTTTAACCAACTGGTAACTCTGGTGCCGATTAGCAAGGCTGACAATGTTTATTGTTTAGACTCCCATATCCTCATTCCTACGTTTCATAAAATTCTTCTTAGTCTTCCAAAATCACATGTAATAAATAAGGAGGAGGAGAAGCAGGAAAGGAGACAAGGGAGTTCTGTGGTTTGATAGAAAAAAAGAATTAAAGGAGGATTACAGTAACGAGGTCCATCTTAATGTGTGACACAGAGCTCCTGTTAATCACTACATGCACCCACGCAGTAAAAACACCCGACCATGATCACCTCTGCTAGATTTAATTAACTACTCACGACTTAATGACCCTTATAACAGCCTGGGAGGCAGCAAGGTGGTCTGAACACACACACACACAAATACACACTACACACACACATTTGTGCAGCCGTGTCTCATCTGTGCTGTAGAAATGTGAAAACAAGAATGGATGCTTATTCGAAAAGACACTTTTAGGAGTGTTTCCCAAACGCTGCATCTCCAAACTTCCTGATGTGCACAGTTTTACATCCTCGCTCTAATTAGGTAACCTCATCAGGGAGCTATTTCAATTAAAACCGCACACAGGGGAGTCTGCCGTTCCCTTAGGACTCCCCCGCTCTAGGGAAGAGCCTTGACTCTTAAGGCTCTGCAGGTGAGAACACCTGCCAGTCCGCCTCAGGTGCAGAATCTGCCGTGGATGTATTCCCTCCTGAAATGCAGTGTGATGTTGTTTTTTATCACTCCATGTCCTGCCTTGATGGAGTAATATGGAGCCCTCACTCTGCCTATTTGTACAATAATGAGGAACTTAAAGATTGAGGGTTCTTTGGTTGAGCACAGGGAAAGGATGAACGTTTGATAGCTGCACCTAAACTCAACAAAACCAGCGATATGTTATGCATCTATATTCACCGTTTACAAAAACAAATGCTGATAGATTCACTCTAAAACAATTGAGCTTGCTCAATCACTCACTCAGTCGTTGGGTTAGTAACAGACTTTTCTTTTTCTAGAGCTTGAGATGAGCTTTGCTGCGGTCCTGCTTGAAATTTGGGGTTCTGAAAGGTGCCAGGTTTTAACAAAGGTGAAAAATCAGAGGAATAAAAATGATTATTTTGTCAGAGATGTGTCCTTTGGAATCATCTACCAGTCAGGATCCGAGAGGCAGACACCCTCTCTACTTTTAAGAGTAGGCTTCAAACTTTCCTTTATGATAAAGCTTATAGTTAGAGCTGGCTCAGGCTTGGACCAGCTCTTAGTTACGCTGCTCAGACTGACACACTGGGATCCTGTCTCTCCCTCTCTCTCCTCTGTCTGCCTGTCTCTTACTTTAACTCTTCCAGTCCCACTAAAGTTACTAACCATAGACGTTTCTGGAGTCCCTGAGCTCCCTTGTCTCGTAGGTTCTATCAAAAGTCTGATAAATCTCTGATGTGATGTAATCTTCTTCTTGTAACATTTTTTATCCCTTTAAAGTTTTTTTTTTTTTAAACCTCTATAACAATTTATTCTGTTGAATTTGCATTCATTCTTTAACCTTTTGTGTTTTATTTTTTATTTTTTATCCTGTGATCCTGAATCCTGCCATGCTGTGTTTGTCAAAGAACTTTGTACACATTTAATTTTAAAGGCGCAATTTAAATAAAATGTATTATTACTATCCTGAGACTCATCATGCAAGAACTACTCGACCAAAACCGACCTATTTATTTGTATTTTAAAAAGATAGAAGCAGAATAACATCATCCAGGGCAAGAAAGAAAAGAAGATTTAATGTTTCTTTATTTGCATCATTTTTTCTACAATTTATCAACAATTTTTGTAGATATTTTGCAACAATGGATGAAATATGCTGTTATTTATTTTTATTTTTTGGAAAGCATCTTGCGCACTTTATGAACGACCTATTTCAAAGCATGTTTGTAAAGATTTTTGTGCTTTAAAGTTGAATTTTTTGCAAAGGATTCTCATTCATGCTTTACTACTTTTTGATAGCTTCCTAAAATGTGTAAAAACCGCTATATAAGACACAAACACACACTGGAGATCCTTGTTTCTAGTTATTATTATACAGTTATCCTGTAATGTCGTAGTCGTGTGTCCCGTTCCTTGTTTTAAAATTATCCTAAGACCTCACACACTGCACGCCTCACACCGTTAAAGTCTGTTGAGGATATTAACTTGATACTCAGACCAACAAAGGAACTCTCCGTCAAAGAAAGCAGAATAATGAAAGATAATGTGGTTTGAAACTTCTGATTTCTCAGTTACGTTATCTTTAAACGGCCTGTCACATCCAACAACTCTAACGTAGTAATTAAAGCCACGAGGCTGCAGAATCAGTCCAAACAGAGTAATTACAGAGCGCCACAATCCTGGTGTTCTGAGTCTTTAAACTTCAGCACAGCTACAGGTCTTTAAGAGACTCGTCTGATGAGACGCTGACAGAAAGGACGAGTCAACAGAAGTAAAAAACAATAAGACGTTAAATAAAAACTTCTTCAGTCTCCAAACGTCAAAATGTTTAAAAGCAGCATCCTCACTTGCCCCCCCAATCCTCCCTCCCCCCTCCCACACACAATGGGATTAGCGCTGCTCGTCTCTGCAGATTTGACAGTTATAACTCAATAGACACAAAACATGCACACACTCTCGGGCGCTCTCATCCCCCTCTGTGGTACACGGCGAGCATGTGAGAGTTAGCCTTGGTCGGCCCACTCAACTCAGCGGGGGGCCGAGTCAGAGACATGTAGAGCGGGAACAAGTTGTTTTATACGTTCAGAGAGACACGTCTTCACTTTCACGAGGAAGTAATGAACGGACGGCACACACGCAAACCTGCACGCCAAAGTGGGCTCATCGTGAAAGACCAAGAACGAGATACTACAGATCCTATTTAATACAGCTAACAAGACAGGATGGAGAGAAATATGAGGAATGGAGAGAAGAGGGGGAGGATGGGTGAGTAAAAAGAGGAGGGAGGATGGATGGAGTGATGGAGGGAGGAGGACAGCGCTGGAAGGCAGAGTATATCTTGACTCTGACAATAAGGAGGATTAGAGATGTGACAGAGAGTAGCCTGCAGCGCCCTGCTCACTGTCACTGTGTGTGCGTGTGTGTGTGTGTGTGCGTGTGCGTGTGTGTGTGCTATCATGTCCTAACACCACCTCCCTCCATCCCTGCATCCATCCTTAACTCACCACTTATTCTATTTTGACAGTTTCTATCAACGCTGATGAGTGGAGAGGAATCAACTCTCCGTCTACGCTCCTGTCGAACAGGTAACTCCGTCACGTGATGTCACATTTCTCTGAGTTTGCATCATTGCATTGCATGTTACTTCCTGTTAATGTCATTAGTTCCAGCCGTGTTTTTACTGCTCTGACAAGTTGAAGCCTGAAAGCTGGTGAATTATTCAGAAAGCAAAAGAGCAGATGACGGAGGGGAAGAGAAGAGCTGACAAAATATTAAGAAGAGAGCAGTTTAAGATTTTTGACAAATCACAAGTTCACATCTGATCATTTAAAGAAGAAGTCACCACTATCATCTCTCTCTCTCTTTATCTCCCTCTATCCCTCTCTCCAACTCGGTCTCAGCAGATGTGTGTCTAACATGAATCTGGTCCTGCTGGAGGTTTCTGCGTGTTAAAGTATGGGAGGTAGAGCCTTCAGTTATCAGGCCCCTCTCTTTTGGAATCATCTACCAGTCAGGGTCCAGGGAGGGAGACACCCTCTCTACTTTTAAGAGTAGGCTTCAAACTTTCCTTTTTGATAAAGCTTATCGTTAGAGCTGGCTCAGGCTTGGAACAGTTCTTAGTTATGCTGCTATAGGCTTAGACTGACACAATGGGATCCTGTCTTTCCCTCTCTCTCCTCAGTCTGCCTGTCTCTTACTTTAACTCTTCCTGTCCCATTAAAGTTACTAACCATAGTAAGAGTCCCTGAGCTCCCTTGTCTCGTAGGTTCCTCTGGATCTCTGCTGCTGTGGACGTGCCAGACTCCAGCTGCTACAACTACTACTATCCATCTCACCACTATCATCTCTCTCTCTCTTCCTCTCCCTCTATTCCTCTCTCCAACACGGTCTCAGCAGATGTGTGTCTAACATGAGTCTGGTCCTGCTGGAGGTTTCTGCCTGTTAAAGGAAGTTTGTCCTTGCCACTGTAACTTGCTAAATGCTGCAAAGTGCTCTGCTCATGGTGGATTAAGATGAGATCAGACTGAGTCCTGTCTGTAAGATGGGACTGGATCTTATCCTGTCTTGATGTTGGGTCTTTGTTAATAATAGAACATAGAGTACAGTCTAGATCTGCTCTGTTTGGAAAGAGTCTGAGGAGAACATTTGTTGGGATTTGGTACTTTATAAATAAAGATTGATTGATTAAGGAAACGGTTCATGCAGGCAGCATGTTGTGGAATCGATATGTTACAGCTTAAAACCCGCTCTTAGATGTTGTTTCTGTCATGATCCTAATAACGCAAATTTAAACACGACTAAAAGTCTTTATATGTTCAAAAAAAAGTTTTATAAAAACATTAAATCCCTGTTTGATGTGCAAATAAAGAAATTAGCTATTCAGTCCAAAACTGATTTCTAAACCACACTGTTAAAAGTATTTAATTCTCCTTTAAAAACTGACATTTTAATATGGCTGTTAATGGGATTCCCTCTGCTTTTGGAGCCAGCCTCAAGGGGACACTCGAGGTACAGCAGGTTTTTGGAGTTGCTCCCAGAGGACATGTCATCGTATGGGTTCTGCGTTTGGACCTAGCAGTTTTGTCCCTCTTGGCTGCAATCATTTGTGTGAAATGCTGAAATAAAAAGCTGCAATTCAACACAGACGCCCCTAAACGCACATGTAACTTATTATTTGCATTATTTATTTCTGTTTATCAACACATTACCTATATATTTTGCTTTGATTCTTGTTACTTGTCTATCAGAGAAATCTTTTTTTTGTTGTTTTTGGGAGGCCCTGGGATGGGAAAAAAAAAAGGGGGGGGGACTGCATTGGAGATGGACGATGAAAAGAGGGAGAGATATGGACACTGGCAGACTGTGTGAAACGGTTGAAAACTGTATGTCATGATGATTGAAAACAATGT
The DNA here is from genome assembly GCF_009762535.1 of Notolabrus celidotus. Taxonomy (NCBI): domain Eukaryota; kingdom Metazoa; phylum Chordata; class Actinopteri; order Labriformes; family Labridae; genus Notolabrus; species Notolabrus celidotus. The sequence goes on from NC_048292.1 coordinate 21,204,753, forward strand.
AAAACTGTTAATGTCTGTCTAAATGCAATGCTCTGGAAAAAAAAAAAAAGCTGCATTCAGGTGACACAAAATTAAGACAAACTTTAAAGCTTTATAGAAAGAGGTTTGATGTTGGTAAGAGTCTGCAAAACTTGCATCCAGAAGTTACTTTTGCATCAACACCTTGCGTCATGTTAAGACCTTATTCATCTAAACTAAAGATGATGAAACCGTCAGGCGGCAGCTGAGCGGAGCTAAAGGTGGAGAGTAATTAGAGAACAGGTTGCACTGCTCCTTTAATCTGCCCTTCCTGTGACCGGGGCTCCACCTGTGTGGCCGTGACTGAGACTTCACCCCCACCTCTCTGCAGAGAAGCAGATTGCAGACATGTTGGCCCTCAGCAGGATTTATGTAACTCACAGCAGGCCACAGGACACACACTCACAGATGCAAAGGTGCACACACACATGCTCAGCTCTGTTTTTACCTGATTTATGTGTGTGTGCATCAACACCTTTACCTCCCTGTGAAACATCTTTACCTTTAAAGTAATAACTCAGTTTCTATTTTCTGTTGTACCGTAATGATCCTAATATAAGATTACCCTGATTCTGAGAAAATCCCTCCTTTTTAGGGATTAATTTTTAGAAACAACGATAACAGAAAAACAGGTTGAATAAACTGTGTATGATGTTTTTAATTTTTAAAAAATAATTAATGAATAATTACTTTTAATTAAGGGCTGTTTTCAATACTTTTTCGATTGAAGTGCAACATTTTTATTAAATCAAAATATAATCACATTTAAATGAAGCTCTGGTAGTTCCTGTATTTACCATTAATACCATAAAAATAAAAATAAGCTGTATTATTACTTAATCTGTCATAGTTTTAAAGCAACCATTTGTAGCTTCTATGAGGATCTCTAAGGCTTTCAGCTGGATGACAACTCTGGTAATTGGCGTACCTTCGATGTGTTATCAGTAACACACACACACTCTCCAGCCTCTTGAAGCGGCCACTTTAAGGACCACGACGAGATAGTCTCAAACTGTTTTTCCGACAGTCTTTTTGGGCTTGCTATCTTCTGACATCACACTCTGTGTCTCCATATTTCAGCTCAGTGTCAGCTGTTTAATGTCTCTGGATTAGGGACGTAAATTTCAAGTATTTTCCGTGATCGATCTTTGGATAACATCATTTTAAAATCAGCATCATAACTCTGCCTACTTTTGGTGAATGACTCCGCCTACTTTTGAGTCACTTTGTTCTGGATGATCACAGCTACTGTTTTCGAAACCGCCTGCTACTTCCAACTGAGTATGACTGTTCTTTAGGATGCTGGGTCAGGCGTCGCCGGATTTCGGTTTTGAAAAACTGAAGTAAACAACGGCCAAGCTGCTTCTTTAACATCACTTATGATTTAAAAAGTTAAGAAGTGGTTTACATGGAATTTAATCATTCTCACAGACATGAACAGTTACCTGTGAGATGTTCATCGACTCTGTAATTACTGGAAGTTACAAGATTCACCAACGTTTATTTCACATCATTTCCCTGTAAATGTAACGACCCGTTAAACGTGTAGTACAACTCCAACACAGTAGGTGGCGCTAATGCAGATAAAAACTGAGAGTCATACGTCATATATGGAAAAAGAAGGAGAATATTAGTGTGGTGCATTGTGGGAAATAGACTGGCCAGCTGCATACTGAGGAATGTTCCAGAATCAGTACGGCATCCGGGTAGTTTTGGCATACTGCGAATCTACTCTTTCACATAGGCGGTTTTGAAAACAGTCCGTGTCTCTCCATCTTTCGTCCCCTTGCTGCTGAGGTTGAGAGCGACAGCTGGCTTCAGTCACGGGTACACTTGCTTTACTGATAAGTGGCGCCTTCTACTGTTGGGAACAACTGCTGACATTCAAACATCCCGGTATACGAGTCGATCCAACGTTATCAGACGTGGAGGAGAAAACAGTTCTTTTAATTTGACAATAAAATCAGCTGTTTTTGCACACGCTGGGAACAAATGGTTTCCTGCACTGAGGATACCTGTGTGTGTGTGTGTGTGTGTGTGTGTGTGAGAGTGAGTGAGTTTGTGTGTGAGTGTGTGTGTGTGTGAGTGTGTGTATGTGTGTGTGTGTGTGTGAGACAGACAGATCAGTAATGGTGTAATTGCAGGTAAGCAGTGAGAGCAGAGGGGGTCTCAGTAGAAAGTAGAGGAAGGATTAAGAGATTGCCGGAGCTCTGATCTGCACACAGTGAAGAACGACAGTCTTTCCTCTGCTGACACACACATTCACACACACACTCAAAAACCAACCAAACACACACACACACACACACACACACACACACACACACACACACACACACACACACACACACACACACACACACACACACACACACACACACACACACACACACACTCTGCGGAGGGCCCAGTTGGGTTCAGTTTGCTCGTGTGTGTCCAAGCATCCTGTGAATCCTGGACAAGGACACCGTGGCATCCCAGAGCCCATCTGTGGGACACAGAGGGGGGACATCTGCCCATTTGACACACACACACACACTGTCGTACACACAAACACACACACACTGTGGCACACACTGTTGCACACACACACGCACACATACACACACACACACACTAAGAGAGAGAGAGGAAGCATCATGAAAGAAACAGTGAGAGGACACCAAGAAACGCTCGACATACAGGAGTGTTTCCCCACGCTACGAGTCAGAAAGTGTGTTGTGTGTGCGTAACGCTCACAGCTGTCCTCATTCACAGTTTTCACCCTCATCAGCATAAAAAAACATTCACACACACAAGATGATAATGTGGTTGTAGAGTAAATCAGACAGATGCTGTAGATCTCTCATAACACACATTCCTCAGGTTTTTCTGTATCAATACTTCCTGACTTGTGTCACCTCGTGATTATCGTGTTAACGCTGACACCTTGCAGTTTTTACTCCGTGCTGCAGACGGCCTCCTCTTCCTCTTCCTCTCAAAAACAGATCCGTCCTCACACTTGCCAACAGATGAAACAATTTGTGAGAAATCTGCATCCGTCTCCTCAAACGGCGCAGATTTCATTCCTCATTTATTCCCGAGGTGATCGCTGTCACATGCAGCTGCTCCTCCTTCTCCTCCTCCGACTACTGCAACAACTTTCACTCTGTCCATCCCTCCTTCCAAACATCCATACATCCATCCATACATCCCCCGGGCTGCAAAATCTGCTTGTTTGCGGAAATGCAGACGTATCACACCTCGAGGCCTTCGTGAATTACACACACACGCACACACACCTGGCAGGTCTCTGTCTCCTTCCTGTTTTAATAAGAGAGGGATGGATGCTGTGGTGGAACAGAGAAGAAAGGAGGGGGTTGCGATGGGTAAGAAAGCAGAAAAATAAGGAGACATCTGGGATGAGGAACGACGGATACGAAGACAAAGAAAGACGAAGAGCAAGCGGAGAAGAAAAGGAAGGAAGAGGGGGAACGAAAGGAGAGATGTGACACGAGGAGTGAATACACACGGAGGGGAGAGAGGGAGACAAACAGAGGGAGGGAATCATACGCAGGATTAGTGACAGATGAGTAGTCGAGTCCCCTGTCCCTGCTCTCCTCTCTCTGTCTCTCTCTCTCTCTCTCCATCGACTCTTTGCTCTCTAATCAGGTCCGATGTCAGAACCACGAAACTGATCCCAGACCTCCAGAGAGGGACGGTGTCAGGCTGCTCGATCTGAGTCGTAGGTGGAGTGTGATCAAACTTATTGAACTGTAGACGCTGACAGACGGGACGTTCAGCGAAGGAACGTCAAACAAACCGTATCAAATATTCAAAAACTAAATTCATGCTTTAAAGATTTACAGCTTCACATCAGACGGAAGATTTTAGATGATACATGTGTAAATGTTTCTCAAAGTGAATTTGAAGTTCTGCAGGTTCGAGCAAAGCTTTTGCAACCATTCATCTGTCCAAAGCTCTGCAGGCAGTAAAAATGTTGAACTTCTCTTGAAATTTAGCTAACGTTGTTTACAGATGTTTCAGGAGCCTTTCAATAATTGCATGATGTAGATTTCTCACCCAAACCTCCTTTAGGTAACTTTCATCCAAATCACTGTTAATATAACGCAGGCCGAATCAAGACAAACTGCTAACTACAACTGAAGGAAGATGGGAGAGTCCGCTTTGAGGTTGAGCGTGTTAGATTTTAAATGAGTGGCCTCAAATATAAACATAGTATGGGAGGTAGACCCTTCAGTTATCAGGCACCTCTCCTTTGGAATCATCTACCAGTCAGGGTCCGGGAGGTAGACAGTCTCCCTACTTTTAAGAGTAGGCTTCAAACTTTCCTTTTTGATAAAGCTTATAGTTAGAGCTGGCTCAGGCTTGGAACAGTTCTTAGTTATGCTGCTATAGGCTAAGGCTGACACACTGGGATCCTGTCTTTTCCTCTCTCTCCTCTCTCTGCCCATCACTTACTTTAACTCTTCCTGTCCCATTAAAGTTCCTAACCATAGACCTTTCTGGAGTCCCTGAGCTCCCTTGCTGCTGTGGACGTTCCAGAATCCAGCTGCTACAACTACTACTATCCGTCTCACCACTATCATGTTTCTCTCTCTTCATCTCCCTCTATCGCTCTCTCCAACATGGTCTCAGCAGATGTGTGTCTAACATGATTCTGGTCCTGCTGGAGGTTTCTGCCTGTTAAAGGAAGTTTGTCCTTGCCACTGTAACTTGCTAAATGCTGCAAAGTGCTCTGCTCATGGTGGATTAAGATGAGATCAGACTGAGTCCTGTCTGTAAGATGGGACTGGATCTTATCCTGTCTTGATGTTGGGTCTTGGTTAATAATAGAACATAGAGTGCGGTCTAGACCTGCTAGATATATCCTCGAACACTGCTTCTACTAAATGAGTATAAAATCCTCTCACACAGTCTTTCTGGAGCTTTCAGAGACCCTCACCGAGGCAGTTTGACTTATCACCACCAAACATCTAACGCTGACTGAGGGACCAATCTCTCATTTCTTTTCTACCAGTCAGCAAAAAAAGATGGCAGCAGATAAATTCATAATTATAAAAGTTATTCTACATCTTCTAATTGGGATCAAGTGGTCATTTATGTAAAAGTTGGAGATATTTTAGCACCATTCCATGGTTTTAGCATGAGCAAAATATTGCAGGTTTTGGAAATCAGAAGTTTAGCGAGGGTGCAAAAAAAAGAGGCTTTTGTTGAAGGAGTCGATTAAAAACAAGCTCTGAATTCTCTCTTTGAAGGCCGTCATCTAATTCATCCTTTTCTTTATAGAAATGACTTCATTTAGTTTGTCAAATCCAGAACTTTTAAGGATACTCAAGGCCTGGAAGAGCTGAAAACACAACAGAAAGCTGAAATTCTTGTGATGCTGACGGAGGATACTTCAGTTAACGGCTGCCGGGTGAATTCGTCTCCTCTCTGATGAAGCCAACACGCTGAAAAACGTCTGTCTGACTCATAAATCTTTGCTGATTTCTCTCCTCCACACTCTTCAGCTCATCTCATGCATCTTTGGAGTGCATGAAGCTCTGCTGGGGCGCCATTTCCATTTCCCAGTACAACACGGAGCCATAAACACAACTGCATAAATTACAGTAAACAATACGAGCAACATGACAAATGCCACATGAAAACGCTCTCAACACAGCGTCACGTGACTCGCCGACGTCCCTCTCTGCCGACAAGAGTTACTGTCAGGAAACAAGACAGTAACAAGCACAGGGCCGCAGAAAAACGCTTTGTGAGGCTCCCAGGAGCACGCCGTTCCAGACAATCCTCTCCACCCCACACGCACACACACAAATAGCTCAACAACACCCCCAATCTGCTGGCTTTGGCGGCGGGAGGGGAACTGGGATGTGACAAATCAGCCGGGACCCTGGCAGTCAACTTCATGCCCGGCGATAATGAGCTCCCGCCGGAGTCTACTCTCACAGGGAGCGAACGCCGGCGTAGAAACACGCTAACGACGTGCTAATCGGCCAAAGTGGAGCGTGTAGGATTTTTTAAAAAGAAACAAAAAAAGTGTTCTCAGGGCGCCGAGAACAAAAATGTGAGGAAAGGAGGAGGAGAAGTGATCTGAAGACGGGCAGATGGGCAGACAAACAGAAGCAGTAAGAGGGGATCAGTGCGGGGGTCTCTGCGGAGCCTCGGTGTGTGTGCTGGATGTGCAGAGGAGGAGAACGGGCTGCATCAGAGCACATGCTTTCAGCGCCGCATTAGCCTCCCTGGGTACGGCAGGTGGAGACTGCAGTGTGTGTGTGTTTGTTTGTGAGGAGTGTGTGTGTAAACGGTGCAGGTGGGTAAGCTGTGTGTCATTTACAGAAGCTTAAAGCTGCAGAGGCGACACAGGAGGTCTAAATCGAGCTGCGAGGGGCTTAGGGCGGGACTGAAGGTGTTTCTTGGAGCTCACGTCAGAGTAATATTTCTACAAACACACCGGGCAGAGATGCTGCTTTCTGTTTGATACTGAAACAGGGACACTTAACACCTTTAACAAATACAGATGTCCAGCTGGCAGGCCTGAACTTTACTCTAACTTCAGCTCTCTGGTAAAACAAACAGATCTCTGACTCAAGTAATTAAACTGTGTGTTAGTCTCACTCACACCTGTGATAAACGTGTTTGTCTGAGCCTCTGAAATAAACTTAGCTCAGCCGAAGCTTACTCTGAGTGTGCTCTGGTGCACCTGTGACTACAACCAACAGGGAAGCTCCTTGAACTATACACATGAAAATGAGCCGTAGCATTTATCTGCAATGACTTAAGATCATGAAACCTTAAACGCACTCCAAAATGAGCTCGTTCACACATGTTCCACTCAGCGTGAAGTTGTCCCTGACTCTCTGGAGGTACGGAGTAAAAGCCACAGAGTAATCTTTACGACATGGATGGAGGATGGATGGATGTTTTAATTTATCCCATCACGTGTGTCTCTTCCAGGTTCACGCTTGTTGCATGATACAAACGTCATCCCTGCATGCTTCCTCATCCGTTTCCTGCTTTCTCACATCAGTTCACCCAGCCTTTAGTCTCAAATTCTACAAGGTGGATGACAAGAGAAAGTCCACTCCTGTTTGCGTTCACACATGCAGCCTGACCTAAACATTTCTAAGTTTCCAAAATTTTGTGCATGTGTGAAAACAACGTGAGACGGCACTGATTGGTTTTCCCTACTTAATCCTAATTTAATCCTAATCCTAATTCGACAAATTGGCGTTGTGATGCAAGAATACCGTGTGATAATTTCACACGTGCATGATTTGCAGGTGCTGCAGCTACTTTTTCATAATGCTGTATTTTCCTATATCTGTCAAACAGTGGAGTAGAGTTTGTGTAGAGGAAGGAGAGGTGGTCAATTTAACTGTAAAAACCTGTAAGAGGGAGTTTCATGAGATGCTCAGCAGCTATTGGATATCTATTCAAAACTGCTAAATAGTGTTTTGCAATTTCAACAGTGATAATGACGACTTCATTTCACTTAATGCTTTCTGAGTAAAACCCACTTTGGACCTAATTCGTCGTCCTCCTCCTCTCTGTCTCGTCCCTCACGCTCAACTCACAGCAGATTTTGACGAAACACAAACAGACTCAGCTTCACCTGTTTCCCAACTCTGCAACTTCCTGCCTTCAAACAAACCTCTGTGAAGTGTCAGTGAGAGGAAGAGGAAGAGGAAGAAATCCTTCGGCACCTCTTGTCATGTCCGGACTGCTGCACGTAACTCCGAGACCCCTTCCCCCGAAGATCCACCTCTACGGTGTAATGACGAGCCGTTTAACTTGCATTTAGAAGCGCTGGGGGAAGCACATTTGTCCCTTCCTGTTCTGGATAATGACCAATTACCAGGAAGTGTGAGGTGGGCTTCAGCGCGGAGGAGGAGATGCTTTCAGACGGCGGAGGAGCTGTCACGGGTGGGTGGCGGGTAGGGGTGGGACAGAGGGGTTTAGGCCTCTAATTGGAGGCAGATTTCACACTGATGTTTCTGATGATGCTGCAGCGAAAGGGATGGAAGGGAGGATAGAAAATAAGGAGGATGATGGAGAAAGACAGGAGAGGGGGGAAAAGAGTGAAGATGAGAGGAAAACATGACGTGGAAGAGGAAGAGAGCACGGGCCTGCTGCTGTTTGTCTTGCAGGGATAATATTCCACCAAAGTCTAATTCTGTCCATAAAAGCTGTTGGACTTCTTTTCTTCCCTCTTTTCTCCCGCATCCTTCCCCCCCCTTCCCTCTTTTTCTTTCAGAGCGATAGTTTCCTTGGCAACCGTGGCAAATCTTCCCTTTCTCAAACAGATGTCCCATTTAGTTGGAAATTAGAATGTGTAAAAAAAAAAAAAACCCACGAGACGCAAATTATTTCAAAGTTCTTTTCGGCGGAGAGGAGGAAGTGAGGGGCGGGGGGGAGGAGAAGAAAGACAATAGGGAAAGAGAGGAAGACTCCTCCTCTCGTGTGAATCCTGGAGACTAGCCAGATCATCCATTGCTGCTGGCTTGTTCCACGGGTGAGGTGTCGGGGTGGTTTCTGGGGGGGAGCTCCCTTGCCTGCATCCGGCGCAGGGTGGAGCAAGTGGTAGGAACATGATCCCGGTGCCAGTGCAGCAGAAGGGGGATACACTGTGGTGATGAGCCCTCAAGGAAAAGCTGGAGCCAAACCTGTGGTCCCTGAACGCTGCAAAAAACATCCTTTTTTCACCGCAAGAAAAAACCCACCTTCACAAGTTATCACACGTCTTATTAAAGCTTAAACCAGGCGGGTTCTGCATGAAACATCTCCATGTGTTGCCATTTGGGTGCGAGTTTCAAATGCAAATCAGTTCTTGAGAGAAAGCACAGATTTCAACCAGTTTTTAAAAATCAGATTAAAAAGGAAAAAACATCCAAAAACACTCAATAAAAAAAGGAACTGGCCAGGACATGTGATCAACTGGCAAACTGGGAACAACGCAGCGTTCTCTAAGACGTTTCCAGCAGAAATACTGGAGCACTGATGTTCAGCAACCAACAGGGAGGAACAAGGAACACGAACACAGAGACCGTCTACCAAAGACCAGAAGCAGGTTTATAAAGTGCTGGATCTACCTCCAGGACAAGAAGCTCCTTTATAGGATGGTAAAAGAGAGGGACGTCACATCTTTAGAGATAAACCTGCCGTCATTAGCTTTCTGATGTAGCCCAAGTAGAGAGAGCACGTTAGTACACCATATCTTTTAACGTCAGCATCAGTGGATCTCAAACATCTGCGAGAATTGAAGCCAACGCAGAAGTGTTTAAAACTGCAGTTCATTGAGTGTCCGCTTGAGGCTGGCTCCGGAAGTACCGGAAGCCACATACACAAATTCAAAAAAGCCGATCTTTACAGCTGAAATAAACATGTTTACAGCCTGGTACAAAAGACAAGTGTAGTCTGGATAGCTCATCTTTGAATATATTTAGATTACAAGTTTTCCATTATGAGAGGCACAGCTGACTTGATTGACAGGTGAGAACACTGTGGCTGTTGGCTAGGAGGCTCAAAGCCCGCCTCTTTACGTCAAACTCGCTCAACAGCAGTAAGGTTGTTTTCAACATTTCTAATATGGCTGCCGCCAACGATTGGACTCAAAACAGCACTTCAGAAACACATAAGTGATGTCACGGAGACTACATTCATTATTTATAGTCTATGCTTCAAACCCACACAAGAATCTTTGACGCTGTGGTACTGGACCCACCTGAGGACTGGACCAACATGAGGGATGTTTGGCGAGTTATTTGGAGGTTACATGTTTGTGTTTTGGTCAGCAGAAAGGGGCGAGACGTCAATAACGTTACATATTTGTTTGCATTTTTAATACGAAAAATCTATGAGTCAAAGGGGGGCTAGATATTTATACAAGGTACTGTAAATACAGCAGATATCACCTTTAACCCTGCAGCTAACATGCCAAAGGATATAGAAACCACACTAGGAGACACATGACCTGCATTAGGAAGGTTTGGGTTGCAAGAAAAGACACATAGGAACAGATAGTTTCATGTTTCGTGTCTTTCTTCAGCTCGTTGAGTTTCTACATCTATAGAAAAACTGTGTTGAGAGCAGTGTGGCTAATAGGCGTTGTAGGAGACTAAGTGTAAGGCTTAAATCAACATCCACAAAAAGACTAAGATGAAATAAAAAAGGAGAATTACGCCTGGAATGAAGATAAAATACATCCAACAACATCAGAGTATGCAAAACAGTGAAAAACCAGCCCTTTATTTCAGAGCATCAACATGTTTATCCTGCTCATTTTAATGCAAGTGGATCAATCTGAGTTAATCTGCCTCCCTTCACAGTGAACACATTTGTTTGTGCTAAATTGCTGCAGTAAATGAAACTGCATTCAGAGGGAGAATCATCTCATCTGCCGGTTTTGAGTGTTTGCATAAAAAAAAAAAAAACGCAGAACGGGAGATGATACCTCTTCCCGTGTGGACACTTTTTGCAGCGGGCCACGGCATTCTGACTCCCTCGACTCTGCGGTCAAACACCGAACATAACCGCTCGCTGATGAACTGGCGAGACGGAAAGAAGAAGTGGGGAGCAATGTGTGTGTGTGAGCGTGAGTGTGTGTGTGTGTGTGAGGGAGACTGAGGCGAGGAGGAACATAAGGACAGAATCACTTTAATTCAGTTTTTTTCCTGCACAATGCCACATGCCTTGGGGAGGGAAGGCATGTGTGAAATGGAGGAAAATGCCCCGTAGCGTGCCATAACACACAAGCACACACACAAACGCTGACACACACACATCCACGCGTGTTGAAGTCCTGCCCCTGGAGGCCATTTAACAGGTAATTTAAAGAGAAACCCCCCCCAGGGAAACGACACAGTAAATGTCCTCTCGTCTGCTCTTCCTCCCTCCATAACTGTTTATTCAGCGACAGGCCTGCAGACTGGCAGCACTTACTGAAATTGGAGAGAAGTAGGAAGGAGAAAAAAAGGAGGAAAAGGAGGGGTGGTAGTGTGAGAGGGTGGGAAAGTGACAAGTGTTAAAGTAGGACATTTTTTTCCCTCCTTATTTCCTCTCCCGGCCCCCTTTGGTACCCGTTTATTAATGTTCAGTGTACGTAGGCTACTTTATTTGGCTCTACTGGGACTGTAGGGGCTACGGGGATGGAGGTGGGAGACGGAGGAATGAAGGGATGGCGGGATGGAGGAGGGGAGGAGAGGACAGGGCCCAGGGGGGGATGAGAGTCTCGGAGTGACTCGGATGTTAATTTAGTGAGGGCCCTGGTGAGGAGGCCCAGAAAAGCAGCATCTCCCAGCCGTCCGCCTGCTCGTCTTTTTATACATCTTTAAAGCAGCACAGCGGTGGAGCTGCATGTTTTGGCCCATTGACTACAAACCGTGCATACATTACATTACTCCGACGCCGCCACATGTTTTTAGATTGATTTTCTTCCTTCCAGGCAGCCATTGGTTTCACTTCATTTAGACAGACTTCAGAAATAAACAACTTTAGAGGAGGTTTCCGTCACTCTGACCACGGAGCCGCTGTTGATTTATCTCACTCATACCACAACGACCTATTAGATATTCGTCGGCTCCTCTGACCGTAACAAACATCATCGCATAACTCAAGTACGACTTTTGTCTTCCTGATATCTAACTCCTTTGTTTTTAAAGCATGTGGTTTTGAAAAGTATCAACTTATGACAAAAAGTATTGAAATATCCACATTAGGGCTGTCAAAGTACACCGTATTAACAATTAACGTCTTTCTAAAAAACTGAAATATTGATTATGTGCAAAAAAATAGCTTATGGTTATAACATGCAACTAATTGGCTCACAGTAGGGGGCAGTCGTGCTTTTATACATTGGTTGCAAAACGCAATAAAATAGAGGGAAGACCATAGACTGTATAAAATATGGACGTAGTATCCGTGACTTCACCCATCTGTTTCTGAGCGCTGTTTTGAAGCCAATCGACGGCGGCAGCCATATTGGAAATGCGGAACTCAACCAGGCAGAGTGTGACGTAAAGGGGCGGAGTGTGAGCCTCTTAGCCAAAAGCTATGTGTTCCCGTCCGGGAGTCAAGTCAGTCATGTCCTTATTTGGGCAAAAACTCGTAATCTTAATATCTTCTGAACCGTTGCGTTAGAAAAAAATTCATCCCCCGTACAGTGTGTGCCCATAGAGAAATTAGCTACTATAGCCAAGACGTTTTTTGAACCAGGCTGTAATCATGTTTATTAATGCTGCAAAGATCCTCTGTTTTGAATTGGGGTCTATGTGGTTTCTGGTGTTTCTGCAGCCAGCCTCAAGCAGATTCTCGATGAATTGCAGTTTATAACACTCACGCAGCAGCAGCAGCAGCAGCAGCAGCAGAAGATGACTCTGTAACCAGCTAGCCAGTCTTTACTTCTACTGCAGAACACATGTCAGAGGAGATGACAGGTGAAAACGAAGTGCTCTGCACCCAAAACAAGTCTCTTTGAAGTGTTTTAGATTGCGGAATGAAGACATGGTGTTTGAGGACACTCCAGTCTGCAGGAAAATATGGATCAACAGTGACAGCAAAAGAGCGAAAACGTAAAATGGACAGAGGGAGTGATGAAGACATGATTGGTGGACATTCAGACAAAGATATCAGAGTGATAAGTTGTCTGTGGTCTCACACCCAAACTCTCTGTCCCTGCAGCAGCTCATGATTTTGGCTTTTGTGGATGTTTTGTTACGCGTTTATTTGGTTGCCTTTTTGCTTATCTTACATTTGTTGTTAGTGCACTCATTCTTTCGTGTACGCTTTTTGTACATATGTGGTTACAGACTCTCTCTTCACCTCCCTCTCCTCCCTCCGATCCGTCACAGCACCGGATGGTTTCTATGCAAGTCAATGTGTTAACTTCCACTGGATCCGCTCCATTGCATTCCGGCTGTGTCTCTGATCCAGCAGGTCGGTCCCTCTAGATCAGATAAGCAAGACTTCTATATTTGCCGGATGCCAGAACACGACGCATCAATCTCAACAGAGCAGATGGAGCGGTACAGGAAGTCAGGCACCGAAACAAAATGAAAACATCCGGTTAACTTTCACAATAAAACACTCTGTCCGGAAGTCCTGCTCCATAACTGAGAGCACAGGCCTGAGCAGAGCTGGTGTAAAGACAGATGCAGAGGATGTTAATGCTGAATTTTTTCTCGGCGTGCTCAGCTGCTAAAGACGCCCTGACGAGCTTTAGGAAGCATCAAGTGCGATCACCTGGAGTGAAAGGTCATGCAGCTTCCTCATTTCAAGCCAAATTATCTTTAATATTTAAGTCCAGGAGTATTTAGGAAATGATTTGTCTCCTTAAAATACAACACGGATGAGATGTCATGATAGCAGAGGAATAAGTACGACTACTCTGATAAAATAATTGCTTTGGCACTCGACTACTCTGACATTTGCCAAAAGAGTAGTCACAAAGATGTGCCCAGAATAAAGAAATTATAACTTGCATGTTAAAAATGATACATGTGAGGTGGAGGACTGTCTGCTTCTCTTAAATCTTCAACACAATGGAAGTGCTTTTGTTTCTGTTAATGTTACACTTCTTGTATTTTTTGCCTCATGCGGCTGTTCTTTTATTATATTTAAAGGACTTGAAATAATGGCCCCTGCTTTCTGCCGGCGGGTGAGCATTTCCCGAAACTCAAACTCAAGATTTGAGAGTTTGCAGCAAAAATACAACCTTTGTGTCAGAGAAAATAAGGCTTCAATCTCTTCATCCTTTCTAATTGTTGAAATGTGCCCTTTGAGATTCTTCCAGATTTACTGTAAGAACTTCTCTCTCCTTGTTTGCAGCTCCATTACCGACATAACAATGAGAGAAAGGCCACCAATGTTCCCTCTGATGAATGAGCTTTCAAGCGAAGGCTTTGCAGGTTCTGAAACAACGTGAAGCTGATGTCTGCCTGGGAGGAAGCAGCTCCGTCTAAAAGCTGAACACAATTTGTGATTAATGGACTTTAACGTAGGAAAGTGTGAGTGGAAGTTGGATTCGTCACTCGTTCATTCGCTCAAACTTCTCTCTGAAATGTTTTTTCATCAGGAGAACAAAGCCGACTCAAACCGCTCTGAGAAGAGAAAGAAGGTCAAATTACCTTCATGCCATCTCCGCCATCATTAGACTCATTATCGTTAAAGCAAAAGCTTTAGTGCCACCGCTGCATTTTACCTTCTCCTCTTCCTCCCCGCCTCTCTGCTTTACTTTCAGCATGGCTGTGAAAACAAGCAAGTTAATTAAAGTCGTCGAGAGTCCTTTCCATTTCTCGCTCATCAGCGAGGACAAGCCATCAAACGCAGAGCAGGTAGTCCATTTCTGTCAAACAAGAGCTGAAGACGAGGAGACGGGGGAAGACGAGATGGAGGAGGGGGGGCAGGGAAGAGGAGGAGGAGGCCTCTCTTCATCTCTTTAGTTTTTGATGAGCTTTCTTAATTGGGCCACTATAGAAGGAGAAGTGAATCCTCAATAATTAAAAAATCTAATTAAGGAGTCTTTTGCATCTCCGTCCTTAATTATTCCGCGCGGAGCAGTGGGGAGCGATACATTTCTGCCGTTTTCATTTAAAGAAGAAAAAAGGGTCTCTCGTTTTTTCCTCCCCGCAAATCCCCCATCAACAAACACACGACTCTGTCATCCTCCTGTCTGCGTCTGCGAACACGCCGTCTGTCTCCCCCTGCCTGTCTTACACTCAGAGGCCATATAAACATTTAAAGAGCTTTAACCCTTTAATGCCCACACAATCTCCTCAGCTGCCCCCTGCAGACTCCTCACACGACGTTCCTCTGCTTCGGTCACATCCAAGACGCTACCTTGTCCATACTCCAACAAACAGCTTAGTAAGTTCGAAATCTTGACCCTAAAAACATCCCCTTGGGATTCATAATGAAGTCTCTAACCCTATTACTTTCAAAGTTATTAGGTCTGCCCCCTAAAATTCAATTATTCCAAGCATCTGTCAAAAACCCTGCAGCCAAATAGTCTCGTCAGGGTTTTACACGTCTGCTGTCGCCTGGAAAACAGGCTAAAATCAGGCTGTCAAAAATGAAAATTCCCTTAAAAAAAGGCAGACAGTGAATGCAGCATCGAAGACGTAATGTGCGTGTCCACCGCTCGACATCTTTCTCCTTTGTGGTGCAGAAACTTTAAAAACACAATGGTTCAGACGGTTGCACAGGTTGAATGAAGACTCTGTGTATTTTATTTTGACTCAGTTTCTGATGAAATCCAAATGAAACTTTTGTTGTAACGATGATCCCAATTGTTCATGAAATATTTTTAGATCCCGCTCAATTGACATTGTGCATTGAACTAAAAAATTTGCAGCGCTCCTGTCCTCAAAGCTGCAGTAAAGGTGGGACTTATTGAGTATTATTTAGAAGGCTAAGGTTAGGTTTCACTAAAGTGGTGTCAAAAAGTGATGCATTCAGGGGATAAGGTGCGCCAAAGGGGGTAAATGTCTGACACCTACCCAATTCTCTCACAAAATACAAAGAGCCTCCTGCTTTGGAAACCACCTAGGGTTAGGCATCTTACCCATATGGCGGGTGCCATATTGGGAATGCTGAACTCAACCTAACTTCTGTCGAGCTAGTGTGAGGTAAAGAGGCGGGCCTTTAGCATCCTGGCTAGCAGCTACAGTGTACAGCTACAGCCTGTCAATTAAGTCAGGTATGCCCTTATTTGGGCAAAGCTCGTAAGTTAAATATCTTTAAAAATAACAAGTATAATAAATTCACCCCATAACACCCCGTGTGATTACGAAAAGCCAGGAGCAACACCACTAAGCATGCTACGTTGTCCACCATCGTTGTTGTTGTAAGGGAAAGTTTGCACTAGCGCCGCTGGGTAAAGCGGTCCCGTAAATTTGACGTCATGATGTGCCTCTTCCACGGGCTTGAGCAGGCAGGAAAACAAACAGGTGCTGTGTTGGTTCGCGAGTTCAACCAGCTCTGAACCAGCGCGAGCACCAGCCCGGAAATACAACCCTGTTTGCATTGGTTTGCATTGAAACTTGTGTACAACTTCACCACATCTGTGATGTGCAACAGTCCGGAGCTCCTTAAGTTATTACTTTAACATCAGACCTCTTAGAAATAGTTTGAACATTATTTTTGATACTAAAGCATCATATAAAACACATTTTCTATTACCGTCCTCGTCTTTTTTATCGAGCTTGTGTGTTTTGAAGCTGAAAAGGTTTAAAAGCTGAAGTATTTTTAATTTTGTTTAGAATTTTCAAAGCTTCATCCAAGAGAAAATAAAAAAGAAAATATTGAGATTATTGAGAAAATAAAAAATGTCAGCTTGTTTAGTTTGAAAGGCATGTTTAGAAAACCCAAAGACACTCAACTAATTGTCACAGGGGACTTGAGAAATCTGACTTTTAGAAGCTTGAGCCAATTATCTCCTCACACATGTAGTGAAAGAATATCTCTTAGATCAACGACTTCTCCTCGTCGAGTGCGAGGATCGTCTGCAGTGTCTGGAGGAGTTCTATACAGGACTGAACCTTGGGGAGGAGAATGCATTGAAAAGCCTTCAATATGGACGCCATGCATACAGTATTTTATATGAATGAATCTCTGTGATAAAGGCCTTTGTTATAGAAGTGGTCGTTCACTCCTCTTCTAACAGACACGACTTTCTTCTTAATTGGCTGCTGATAAGAAAGCTGCACAGAGCGAGAAGCGCATACTCATGGCCGTGTTTGTACCCGCAGACGAGTAGATCCGTAAATGTGCAAAGCTGCATGTCCGGGCCGTACAGCTCATTATTAATAATGACTCAGATGTAATCTGCCCGGGTTGCCAGATTGGTTTCTGCTGCCGAGCATCTTAGTCGCTAAATTATGAGTAGAGAGTCGTTCTGAGATACGGAGCGTCCAAGATCTGTGATACCAGCTGGTGGAACTATTATGTACTTTCTGACTGAATGTTCGATTTCAAAAGTTGATTTTTAAAGCAGTATTTGGTCCAGAGATGGTGCAGCGGAGATCAATTTTAATTAACAAATGAAGGACAAATAATACCGTTTCAATCTGTGCTTCAAAATGAGTTCATCACGCTGGATGCTCTCTTCTGTTTTTATTCCCATTTAACTTAATTCTCCATCTGAACCCTCTTTAAGATGTGCAGTGAATCTGCAGCAGAGCTTGTTTTTAGAAGAGCACTTTATTAAATGCATGAAATAATATAGGTAACAGTGAGAACACGGGGTATCTCTCACCCTGCTGGCATCATTATTCCTTCCTATAGTAAGAGAGAGATTAAAGCCTCACTGAGCGAGGAAATGGAGACATTGTCTTCGGTGGAGGAACTTGACATCATATAAAAATGGTCTCCTAAATATAGAAGCCGAGCATTTTTCATGTGTTGAGGAGCTCCTGTTGTGTATTATTTCTGGAAGAGATTCAGACTCGCTGGATCGTATTTTTTGGCAAATAAATCAAAGATTGTGCTCACCCTGCACTTAATTAATGTCTTCTGAGTTAGGTATACGTAGAGGAGGTAAGAGCACAGAGGGGGTTGTTTATTCCACCAACACTTCGACTCTACGGGGAGCAAAAACACTGACATAAGAGAGGTTAAAAAATCAAAGATGTTACGTATACTTAAATTTAATTTCAATATTGACAGGGTGGGTTACACAAATACAGATTTAAGGGAGGTTTTATTTTTCTCAGGTTGTGACTAATACATTTGACTTGTAAAAGACTGCAGGACAACATACAGGACAGGATCAGCTAAGAGTTAGGATGCACTGTTTTGTCCAGAGGGGGCGCCACAATCGACAAACTAAAAAAAGGTACTCACAGGAGCTTTAATGCCTTTCTTCTCAGCGGGTCAACAGGGATAAATGTGGAGTATAAATGCAATTTAACACAATACAAAAAATAGTTGATAAAATAAAATTGGACCTACAAAAGGACAATATAAAGTTTAGAAAGAGATTGTGAACATTTCTGGTGTGACCTGGTCCTCTGTTTTGTTTTTTCCTGGCTGGAAAACAACCGACCAATCACAGCTCAGAAGGCAGGATAAACATGGTTATGTCATTGTCCAGTTCACCTGAATCTAAAAATGTCTGACAGGTATCAAAATCATTGGCTGTGTTTAGTATTTTTCTCTTACATTAGAGGAGCTTTTACATTTCCCCTCTTCATTGTACGTAATGTGTCCTGGGTCCTGATATCTAGACCTGGGTCCAGTTCTGCAAGTCTTTAAAAGACAAAATCAGGTTTTGAACCAGATAACTTATATTGGATAATTTGAAATTCTTGCCAATCAAGATATGGGGCTATTTTTTTTGTGTCCAGATCCTTTAAGTCCTGGAAGATGAACTGGCTTTCTAGCTCATCCCATAGATGCTGGATTGGATTGAGATCTGGAGTCAACACCTTGAACTCTTTGTTTTCCTCAAGGTCACCTTCTTCCATCACTCTGTAGTCCAGGTCTGATGCTCATGTGTCCATTGTAGGAGCTTTCAGTGGAGGACAGGGGTCAGCATGGACACCCTGACTGGTCTGTAGCTTCACAGCCCCAAATACAACAGACTGTGATTTCTATCAGAACCAGTATTCACTGTTACAGCAGTTTGAACTCCAGAAGCTCAAACCAGACCTCTTCTAGTAGGTCCTGGCCCCTTGCAGACCGGGCGGGCACACCCCACATAAGCTACAGTTTAGAACTCTGACCAAGTGGTCTAACCATCACATTTTGGTTCTTGTCAAAGTCACTCACATCCTCACACCCGCTTCAAGGACATGCTCACCTGCCACCTGACAGATCCTACGGTATGTTAGCATGTGATTTTGAGGAGAACTTCATACGTGTCTTTGACCAGTCAGAGAATGAAAGGAGGGCACAGTCAGGCTAGGTTTCTTTACTTTATAAATAGAGATAAAAGTCAAATTGTGTCGGTTCGTGTTGAACCCACTGAGTCACATTCACTCTGACTGCAGCCATACTTATCATGCACGCACATTTAGCATCGTACAATCCTCTTCTCCTCCTTCTCAAAGTGAAACACACAAGCTCTCCTCTTCTCTCCCTTCAGACAGAGGGCGGCTCCGCCATACGACGGAGACAAACCACATGTAAACTCTCATCAGCATCAGAGGAAGGAGCGAGGCCACGCTCACACGCCATCGCTCTGCTCCGCCAAAATCACACGGGGAAAGATTCAGAGAGTTTAGAGGATGGAGGGAAGCGGGATCTTCTTTAAGGTCAAGATTGTGAGGGGTTTGGATGGAGATATGCAGAGTGTTTATGCGTGTGTGCTTTGGGAAGAAGCCAACTGGGAAACAGATGCATCACATACAGAAAGATAGAGAAAAGGGTAGAAAGAGGGAGGAGTGAGAGTATCATAGTGGCAGAGTAAAACAGGCAATAAAAACCACATAGAACTGAAAATAATAAATAAACTTGATATGTGATGAAAACATCCACTGCAAAGTCATCTACTGGTTTGTGGTAAGCCTTAAGTTTGGCCTTTTGGTCGCCATGTTGGTTTTCTGGAGGCAGAAGTGACCATATTTAGAGAGTCTAAAAGAGTCTGTGGGCAGAGCAGACTCACCACTCGCCCACCCAAGTCTCAGTTGGGAGAGTGAGCAACAAGTGAACGACAGAAACAGAGTCATGGGAACCACAATCCAGACTCCCATGAAGGGGCCATCACAAATAAATCAACCGACGACAAACCCTGGCAGCTAGCAACTCCCACCTGTCATTCAAAGAGGCCATGCCCCTAATCCTACCTCCCTTTAGTCCTTAATATAACGTAAACAGGTGAGTTGTATATAAATTCAGCCGTACAGTTGTCATGGTCATCCCTTGTGTCTCTTTTTCTGTCTAGAATGAATCACTCTTCTATTTGCCTTTGATACATCACAACATTCTATATTCCTTGGATCTGTCCAATTCCATTCTATTCTCCGATATGTTCCGTTCCATTCCATACTCCTTTGATGTTTTCTGTGCCGTATTATTCTCCTTTGGTATGTTCCGTTCCATTCTATTCTCCTTTGGTATGTTCCGTTCCTTTCTATTCTCCTTTGATGTGTTCCGTTCCATTCTAGTCTCCTCTGAACTGTTCCAATTCCAGTCTATTCTCCTCTGATCTGTTACAATTCCATTCTGTTCTCCTTTGATGTGTTCAGTTCCATTCTTTTCTCCTTTGAACTGTTCCGTTCCGTTCTATTCTCCTTTGATCTGTTCCATTCTATTCTCCTTTGAACTGTTCCAAGTCCTGTCTATTCTCCTCTGATCTGTTACAATTCCACTCTATTCTCATTTTATCTGTTCCGTTCTATTCTCCTCTCTGCAGATTGATTTGATTTGTTGTGTGTGATCAGGTTGTCCCTGGTTTCAGCCAATCAGAATCCAGTATTGAACAGAGCCGGGTAATAACCTGCTGTAAATAGGTGAGTTGTATATAAATTCAGCCGTACAGTTGTCATGAATAGAGAAATGAGCTAAACTGTTTCTGTACCAGGCTGTGAACCTGTTTATTTCTGCTGTAACATTTGAACGTGGGGTTCTATGGGGACTGACTCACTGTAGGAGACACACTCTAGTGGACACTGGAGGAACTGCAGCTTATGACACTGAATTTTTCAGCCCCACAGGTGGCAGCTTGAACTTGAGCTACAATTAAAATGTTTTGCAGATTAAAAAAGCTAATCTGCAGTCACTTCAGGGAGAGAGAAGCTGTTCAACTAAGTGCCCCCTAAGTGACTTCTTGGATCTCGTTACAATTAATCTGTCTTGTACTTTTGTACGTGTTTATGAATGGGCTTTGTTTCTTAACTTGCAGCACATTTCTCCTGATGATCACTCAGGCTCTTGCAGATCATAAAGCCATGTCAGCCAACCTAGATTTTGTGAGATCTGAAACAATCCACGGGACATTAAGCAGCCCCAGCCTGGCATGTCATGTCGACATAGGGACGGGAACGTGCACCATCACACTTCCTCTGTTCGTAAAACGGAGCATGTGTCGAAGGTGGATGCACAGTTTGTCGAACATGTTAATGCAGAGAACTTAGGAAGCAAGGGGCAAGAGGAGGCAGAGGATGCACAGAGGAAGGAATGAGGTGTTTACCGGATGGAGAGAACAGAAGAAGAGGTGAAAAACTGGATATTTAATAGAGGGTAAATACAATGAAAGATGGAGATAATGGAGGGAAGCGCAAAAGATTAAACAGAGTGATGGGTGGGTGAGAGAGGAGGAAGAGGGGAGCAGACAGTGCAGACGGGGGGACACAGAGCTTCCAGCTGGAGCCCCTCTGTGCTGCAGGAACACACCCCGAGGCTCACACACACACATTCACACACGGTCGTCACCTCATGTGCCCATTACACCAGCCAGGGCCAGCCGGTGAACATGAATAAAATCATCTCTTCCTAAATCTGCCTCCCTCCCTCTGTCGTCTGTCTGACTCTCCATCCCTCATCACCTCTTCCTCCTCTCCTACATCTCCCCTTTGTCTCCCGCCCTCCACGGGTTCTCTCACTTTTCCCTCCTCCTGCTCTCCGTTTATCCTTTCCTCTCTCTCATCTCCATCTTCCCCTCCGTCCACCTCGGGCAGCTCTCTGCAGAGACTTGAGCAATAAACTCGGAGGACGCTGCTATCACAGCAAACCAATTACCCAGCAGCACTAGAAGCAGGCACACACCAGGAACCTGTCACCAAAATACACACACACACACACACACACACAAAGATCATGGACCACCACCACCACACCACACCACACCACACCACACCACACACACACACACACACACACACACACACACACACACACACACACACACACACACACACACACACACACACACACACACACACACACACACACACACAGAGGAGAAGAAGCAGCCTGTCCATGAGGATTTGAAGGGGAAAAACAGAGAGTAATTCAAGTGAAAGCCAAATAAAGAAGTCAATAAATGATTCATGTCAATGATGCAAAGTTGCACGGATGAAGTTCAAAAGAGGACAGAGGGAGAGCTTCGTCACGATAACGTTTCATATCATAGAGAGAGAACCCTGAATATAAAAATTCAAAACTAAATAGTGAATCAAACAACAATGAAAGACTGACGTCGACAAGCTCCTAAATCATCCGACATGAGAAGTTCAAACAATAAGATGACCTTGTCCAAAATTACCACTGTGCAGTTTGCATAAGCTCCCTCTTCAGTCTTTAAAAAGGTTTAATCACGATCAGAGTGATCATGATTCGTGATTCCTCCTCCTTGCTATCGAGACTCACGTAATCCAGCTCATCTTTGTCAACGAAAATCTGGATTAGATCAACTTTATCCTGATCCACGCTTTTAAAAATGTCCAAGTCTGGTAATGCACTAAATGAGATGACATTACATACTCTGTCCAAAGGGGGCGCCAAATCCATGCAAATGAAAAGATCCTAACCGTTGCCTTTAACTTAATATTACATTTAATAATAACACCTGTTTGGTAAAAAGCTTCCTGAAGTCTGACTCCTCAGTTTGTCATGATACAGCAATTTAAGAGCAAAGCATATACAAATTAATACACACGAACATCTTCGTAAAAGGTTGTTTTTTTGGACCTACATTAAACATTTATCACATTTTGTTCCAGTAATCCAGTCTGAATTCAAACCCTCTGCTGGGGTCAGGATAATCCTGAATTTCTAGATCATCCTACTCAAAAGTTTCAGCAACACAAACTGAGGGTTTAATTCAGATAAAAAACAGGATTTGATGACCTCCACCAGATCTGATAGGTTTCTATTTTAGTCAATCTGTTAACTTCCACTGGATCCGCTCCGTTGCATTCCGGCTGCGTCTCTGATCCGGCAGGTTGGAGTCCTCCGGATCAGATACACAAGACTTCTATTTCTGCCAGATGCCGGAGCACGACGCATCAAACTCAACAGAGCAGATGGAGCGGGACAGGAAGTCAGGCACCAAAATAACATGAAAACATCCGGTTAATTTTCAGAATAAAACACTCTGTGTTATCACAACATCGTATTTCAACTACAACAACAAACCATCATGATGAGCGGAGCCAGGCCTGGAGTCAACAGGTCAGAGGTTTTCAGAGGACCATAAAGACAACATGGATGAGGAGAGGAGGAGGAGAATCCTTGATTCAGTAATTTCTGCGGGAAAACCTTGGTCACATGACTCCAGGTATCCTGCACAGAGCAGGAGCTCAGCAGATCGGAGATGGACCGCAACAGATCTGGTGGAAGTCCAGTGTAATCCTTTCTCCCTGATATCAAGTTTGATCCAATCTGATATCTTTAATCCGATCAGATTACTTTTGAACAACTAGACCAGGATGGATGAGTTCTAGTCAGCATGATACCGAAAGTCAGCATTGACTTAAAGCAACTTACAAACCCTTTACATCTGGTGCCTAAACCTGACCAAAGTGCAGCCATCTTTAGGCCATTAAACAGGCTGTCTGTAGAGTGAGGGGTGTGTGGTGATGACTGTCTTACTAAAATAATGTGGAATAACATGATAAATGTTCTCTGAAAACACGAAATCCAAGTGCAAAAGTCCAAGCAACATCCGGCTAACATCAAAAGTCTTAACCTGGAAAACCTTTGCACTTAAGGTTCATCCAAATCCATCCTTCAACCAAAAAGCCAAACATTGCCGAGACAATGAACATCAAACGAAGGTGAAAAGGTCACTCACCAGGGGGAGCCGTAGATCTTGAAGCCCCTCACGCTGACATCAGAGTCCTGCAGGTATATGCAGTTGGTGAGCAGTGACTGGACATTCTCGTAGTTCTCCGGCTTCAGTTTGGATGCGGAGGGGAAGTAGTAGAAGTCCTGCTTGATCAGATCAGCCATAAACTCCTGGTCAAAAGTCAGCTCGTGGTTCCCGGCAATGACGATCTTGATGTCGTAGGGCAGAGTACCTGAGGGGAGAGGACACAGGGGAAACATCTTTATTTCTTTTGCATCAAATCCCAACAAATGTTCTCCTCAGACTCTTTCCAAAGCAGCTCTAGACCGTACTCTATGTTCCGTTATTAACAAAGACCCAACATCAAGACAGGTAAGATCCAGTCCCATCTTACAGACAGGACTCAGTCTGATCTCATCTTAATCAACCATGAGCAGAGCACTTTGCAGCATTTAGCTAGTTACAGGGGCAAGGACAAACTTCCTTTAACAGGAAGAAACCTCCAGCAGGACCAGACTCATGTTAGACACACATCTGTTGAGACCGTGTTGGAGAGAGGCACCTCCACAGACAGGAAATGTGGGGAGCAGAGAGCTGGGGAAGACATGCAGGAAATGGTCGCGGCCGGGAATCGAACCGGCAACCCAATCGACAAGGACTGTAGCCTCTGAACATGGGGCGCTTAGACCCCTAGGCCACCAGCACCCCAAGATGCTTGATTCTGATTGGTCCAAACCCCTTGACGACGGTGATTGACTTTCACTAACCTGAGCAACACCAGAGACAAACCGATCACACACCATGTCAAATAAATCCACAGAAAAGAGTTCAGACACACTTAGCTTCTGCTTGTTGACACCATAGACCGTAAGGTGAGGTAAAATCGTAAACAATGTGGCTAAAAACGTTAGCTTTGGTTAGCATGCTAATGTGGCAGGCTACAGATGTTTACATATTGGATCCTGTCCAGCAATATGATCAACAAGAGAAACTTTAGGTTGGCGATCTCTACAAAGAAACTTAAACCATGAGCGGTGGTGATGATAGCAGCAGGGTTCAAAGTTGTGACATTAGTTTATTTCTAAAGGTGTGAACCGCAGAGCGCAGGGAAGAAGGAGAGCTGAACGAGGACAGTTTCATGTTAAAATCCACCGCAACAGGCAGATAAGAATCCATCACCATGGAACGATGACTGACGTGGAATCACTGGGACTATTTTTAAAAACTGTAAACATATATCATTTAGATCAATAAAACAATCTTTAATCAATGTTTTACCAACGTGTTTGTATTTAAGATAGTATCCGGGTGAAAAGCGGGATAATGTATGATTAGCAGGTTGTTATGGGATAAAGAACCCCTTCAGGAGAAGCGGAGGGGTCTTGTTTCACCCTGTCAGGATTCATAGCAACTGTCACAGGTTCATGTGTAATCTGGTGTTGTGAAGTTTGAATCTTAGACACATGCAAACATATTTCTACTGGGATACGTCTGTTTTCTAATGCATGTATTCAAGCGGACAGATCGAAAAGGCAAGGAGAGAGAAAGTGGAAAGGAAGGGACACAAAGAAGGCAGGAAGTGAAGGAGAGAAGCAAACAAAGGACAGAAAGGTGGTGGAAACAAGGAGAGAGGAAATGTAAGGCCGAATTGAAACCAGCTTTGACAGTTTGGCTTTCTCATCATCTTCCCCTCATTTCTTATCAAATCTGTACATCTGTCTCAGCTCCCCTCCATCAGGCAAGGTCTCACCCCAGTGCTCTGCTGTCTCCTGTTTGTGGAAGCATGAGCCCGACGATCCATCAGGGAATCTTTATCTGCAGGAATGATGAGGAGGAGACGCAGGATGAAGTCTACGATGCAGAATATTAAACATTTACGAGGAACCGCAACTGCTTCTGCATCTTTCCCTCCTTTTCTTTCATCATCCTCCTCTAATCACTCCTTCACTCTAGCTCCCATTTTCTCCTCCGTCTCAATGGCTTTAATTGGCTATTCAGAGGCTGGCACAGCAGGCCGCACCATCGATCTGCGCCCATCTCTCACAGCGACGCTCAGCCCTTCACGAATCTACACGATGCTTTCAAAGCTCCGCCGAGAAAACAGGGAAACCGGCGCTGACAAACATCTGGGGTCTGCTTTCAGGTGGAGCAGCTGACGGAGAGTTCAATCACCATTTTTATTACAGCGAGGACGGAGTGTGCGTCTGAAAGCATTCGCTCATGTGTGTTTCTTTATTTTGTGAGCGACTTTCACTCGTGTGTGCGAGTTTGCATGCATCTGTGCATGAACGTGTCATGTTAGTGAAAAGGAGTAATTAAACTAAGCTTTAGAAGAGGCTGACAGCCCGGCGACGGCTCTGTCATAACAGCCAATCACGGCGCGGTGACAGAAAGAGAGGAAGAGCAGGGGGGAGAGGAAGGAGAGCGACAGAAATACTTTAGGAAGCCCAAAAATCCTTGAGTGTGAAGGAGGAATAATAAGGAGATGAAAGCAGCTGTCACAGAGTGCCCGTCTCTGCGGTTTGGGCCGGGTCCGCCCCCTCTCTCCCCGACACAGCTCCCATTTGTTTGGCAGAAGGAGCTTGTGTTTAGTTGTCAAGCAGACACCAAAAAGCTCCGTAAATGAGGGGCTGCACCTCCACAAAGGCAGAAGCAAGCACACGCCACCAAATCAAAAGATGCTTTTGGAGCCGTTTCATCAGGCTGGGGTTTTTTTTAGAATTTGAAGAAGAGCTTGCTTAATTTCTCTTGATAAACACCAGCTCAGTCCAAAACAAAGAAGAGTATTATTTTACCTAATACAGAGTGATAAAGGTAAAGGAGTGTTGAAGTCTTTTGTTCATTAACCGCTGCACAAACGTCTAATAGGAGTCATCGACATGTCTCCACGGAGGCTGCACCTGTGGCTCCATGGTGAGTCCTTCCTTTGACATGACCAGATTATTCTCACAGTTGTTCAATAAATAATAAAAGTTGAGAAAGGGTGAAAATGCTGTAAATACTGCAGTATCATTGGCTGCAGTACTTCAAATTTAACGATTCTGCAGAAGAATTGAACAAATATTTGTCTCTTTTACCTCTTTCCAACCAATGCGAACCGGGTTGCATTTCTGTGCTGGTGCTCGCGCTGGTTGAACTCGCGAACCAACACGACACCCCTTTGTTTTTCCACACGCTTATGCCTGTGGAAGAGGCACGTCATGGCGTCAGATTTGCGTGACCACTTTTCCCAGCTGCGCTAACGCAAACTTTCCCACACAACAACAACGATGGTGGACAACACCAGCTTGTCTCCTCGGCTGACCATTGCTTTGCATTGGAATCCATTAATCTCTTTTATTTTTCAACTCCAGGACAATGTATTTTTGAACACGGCAACCCCGCCACACACCCCTGACGTAAGCGGTTCACAGTTCTAGACCAGCAAAGAGTTGGAGCCGCTCTGGAACCTGTTCTCCTGGCCGGGAGCTGGTTCACTCGCAGTCAAAACATGAAAAACCGGTTCTCAATTGAGCCCCTACTCTAAACCGGACCTGAAACTGGGTATTTGAGCTAGAAACAGAGCGCTGAAGGGGGCTATGTTTAAAGGTCCTGTTCAATGCAGAATCTATTCATGCAAAGTGTCAAGAGAGGAAAGACTGCCACTGACAAAAGAAACTTGAACATATTCAGGTTGAACAGATCTGGAAATTGGGCTGGTTGGAGGGTCTG
This sequence comes from Notolabrus celidotus, assembly GCF_009762535.1. Classification (NCBI taxonomy): domain Eukaryota; kingdom Metazoa; phylum Chordata; class Actinopteri; order Labriformes; family Labridae; genus Notolabrus; species Notolabrus celidotus. The sequence goes on from NC_048292.1 coordinate 21,232,210, forward strand.
TTTGGTCAGGGTTAACTCAAGTGGACTTCCTCTTTCTACCTTTTCCACTCCCTCTGCCTGAGTCGGGACTGAAACAGCGACAGTGAACGTGTCATCAAACAGAAACAGGCACAAGACTGAAATCAATGCTGACGTCATGCTTCATGAGGGTAATCCCTGTGCTCCTTTTAGCTCTGTTTTGGCCCCTACCAGGGCGGTCGCAATATACGTGTATGATCGATAACCGTCTTTTAATATTTTATTTTTTTTAAACTTGATCAGGTTAATTTTTTATAATTATTTTTTGTTATTCTTATTGCTTTTTTACCTTTTCCATTTATTTATTTTTCAAATATTAAACTATTTATTTTAATGTAGTTTCAGTATTTTTCATTTTACTTTCTATTTATCTATCTTTATTTTAAATAGCTATCATATCATATCATGGTTCTTTACGCTGGTCTCAAACCGCCATGAAATAGAGGGAAAACGAAGAGGAGGGCACAGCAGAAGAAGACTCAGTAACTAGCTAGCCTTTACTGCAGTGTGTGGCTTGAGGAGATGACGGATGAAAGCAAGGTGCTCTACCTGCACCCAAGAAAAGTCGCCCCCTAAGTTTTGGACTTTTTAGGATTATATACCCCGGTGTGCGGACGACACGTGATGCAGAACACACGCAGAAGAAGACGCAAGTTTTTGTTTTATCAGAAATTTCTGTCACGGGGCTGATGACGCAGGTAAAACGACTGACTTTGAACATCATTAGTAAAGTTCATGAAGTTACATGTTGCTTTACTTTGTCTTGCCTTCCCTGATTCCTTTTGTTTTCCATTACGGTTAAGTTATTGCGAATTTTTTGGGCTACGATAACCGTGAAAGGATAATCTGATATAACTCTTGAGCAATCATCTTTCTCAGACAGCTGATTCTTCATTTCTAAGTTCTTAAACCATGTGTACATCTCATATCCCATCTTATACTGCATTTATCAGACTAATCTCTGCAGCCTTAATAGTGAATCTGATGGTTTGCAGGGAAAAAAAGTAATCTGGAAAGGTGCCGAGAAGTTGCATGTACCTGGAGACTTGTTTAGCTCAGTCTCTGAAGACCAGATCGAGCTGAGTGAGATGGGAACTGGACCGACCTTAGAGTGCACAGCAAGCAAAAATGCTAAAAATGAAGTGAGGTCAACCTTAAGTCTCTGAGCAGAGAAACTTAAGGGACAAGTTCAGCACTTTACATCCATCTTACAACTTTATCTCAATACAAACGCAAAGACGAGCAACAATTTATTCAGAGCAAACACAGAGACGAGCTGAGAGGAACTGAATGCTGCTTCAAATGAGATCGACTCAACGCCTGACCATGCAAGCATCAAAAAAAGGGGTAAAGTGACAAACTGTAGGTGTTTGTATGCGAGCCGACAGACAGCAAGGCGAACACAGCAAAGACGGCCACATAACAAGCAGCTCATAAATTTTGAACAAATAAACACGATCTGTGTCTGCTCAGAAATTCTGCCATGTGAGCATTTTTTCACCCATGAAGTTTGACGGCCAACTGTAAACTGAGAGGAATAAATCACAAGGAGGGATGTATAAAACTTCACCAGCTGGACCACACTGTCCT